>NW_028168087.1:0-22500 GCF_964237585.1 Gallinula chloropus | reverse complement strand
TCCCAAAGCGAAGCAGCCAGGACCCAAAGACCTAGCTGGCCTGAAGGGGCCCCAGGGGGTCCCCAAGCAGCCCCTCTCCATTTGGGTCTGGGGGCTTTCGTTGGGCCGGGAACCTGGGAGGTACCTGCCCGGTTGCAGGTCGCGGCCCGAGAAGCACTCTCCGGCCAACGTGCCAAACGTCCAGCGACTGCTCCCAAAGCGAAGGAGCCAGGACCCAAAGACCTAGCTGGCCTGAAGGGGCCCCAGGGGGCCCCCAAGCAGCCCCTCTCCATTTGGGTCTGGGGGCTTTCGTTGGGCCGGGAACCTGGGAGGTACCTGCCCGGTTGCAGGTCGCGGCCCGAGAAGCACTCTCCGGCCAACGTGCCGAACGTCCAGCGACTGCTCCCAAAGCGAAGGAGCCAGGACCCAAAGACCTAGCTGGCCTGAAGGGGCCCCAGGGGGCCCCCAAGCAGCCCCTCTCCATTTGGGTCTGGGGGCTTTCGTTGGGCCGGGAACCTGGGAGGTACCTGCCCGGTTGCAGGTCGCGGCCCGAGAAGCACTCTCCGGCCAACGTGCCAAACGTCCAGCGACTGCTCCCAAAGCGAAGGAGCCAGGACCCAAAGACCTAGCTGGCCTGAAGGGGCCCCAGGGGGCCCCCAAGCAGCCCCTCTCCATTTGGGTCTGGGGGCTTTCGTTGGGCCGGGAACCTGGGAGGTACCTGCCCGGTTGCAGGTCGCGGCCCGAGAAGCACTCTCCGGCCAACGTGCCAAACGTCCAGCGACTGCTCCCAAAGCGAAGGAGCCAGGACCCAAAGACCTAGCTGGCCTGAAGGGGCCCCAGGGGGCCCCCAAGCAGCCCCTCTCCATTTGGGTCTGGGGGCTTTCGTTGGGCCGGGAACCTGGGAGGTACCTGCCCGGTTGCAGGTCGCGGCCCGAGAAGCACTCTCCGGCCAACGTGCCGAACGTCCAGCGACTGCTCCCAAAGCGAAGGAGCCAGGACCCAAAGACCTAGCTGGCCTGAAGGGGCCCCAGGGGGCCCCCAAGCAGCCCCTCTCCATTTGGGTCTGGGGGCTTTCGTTGGGCCGGGAACCTGGGAGGTACCTGCCCGGTTGCAGGTCGCGGCCCGAGAAGCACTCTCCGGCCAACGTGCCGAACGTCCAGCGACTGCTCCCAAAGCGAAGGAGCCAGGACCCAAAGACCTAGCTGGCCTGAAGGGGCCCCAGGGGGCCCCCAAGCAGCCCCTCTCCATTTGGGTCTGGGGGCTTTCGTTGGGCCGGGAACCTGGGAGGTACCTGCCCGGTTGCAGGTCGCGGCCCGAGAAGCACTCTCCGGCCAACGTGCCAAACGTCCAGCGACTGCTCCCAAAGCGAAGGAGCCAGGACCCAAAGACCTAGCTGGCCTGAAGGGGCCCCAGGGGGCCCCCAAGCAGCCCCTCTCCATTTGGGTCTGGGGGCTTTCGTTGGGCCGGGAACCTGGGAGGTACCTGCCCGGTTGCAGGTCGCGGCCCGAGAAGCACTCTCCGGCCAACGTGCCAAACGTCCAGCGACTGCTCCCAAAGCGAAGGAGCCAGGACCCAAAGACCTAGCTGGCCTGAAGGGGCCCCAGGGGGTCCCCAAGCAGCCCCTCTCCATTTGGGTCTGGGGGCATTCGTTGGGCCGGGAACCTGGGAGGTACCTGCCCGGTTGCAGGTCGCGGCCCGAGAAGCACTCTCCGGCCAACGTGCCAAACGTCCAGCGACTGCTCCCAAAGCGAAGGAGCCAGGAACCAAAGACCTAGCTGGCCTGAAGGGGCCCCAGGGGGCCCCCAAGCAGCCCCTCTCCATTTGGGTCTGGGGGCTTTCGTTGGGCCGGGAACCTGGGAGGTACCTGCCCGGTTGCAGGTCGCGGCCCGAGAAGCACTCTCCGGCCAACGTGCCGAACGTCCAGCGACTGCTCCCAAAGCGAAGGAGCCAGGACCCAAAGACCTAGCTGGCCTGAAGGGGCCCCAGGGGGCCCCCAAGCAGCCCCTCTCCATTTGGGTCTGGGGGCTTTCGTTGGGCCGGGAACCTGGGAGGTACCTGCCCGGTTGCAGGTCGCGGCCCGAGAAGCACTCTCCGGCCAACGTGCCCAACGTCCAGCGACTGCTCCCAAAGCGAAGGAGCCAGGACCCAAAGACCTAGCTGGCCTGAAGGGGCCCCAGGGGGCCCCCAAGCAGCCCCTCTCCATTTGGGTCTGGGGGCTTTCGTTGGGCCGGGAACCTGGGAGGTACCTGCCCGGTTGCAGGTCGCGGCCCGAGAAGCACTCTCCGGCCAACGTGCCGAACGTCCAGCGACTGCTCCCAAAGCGAAGGAGCCAGGACCCAAAGACCTAGCTGGCCTGAAGGGGCCCCAGGGGGCCCCCAAGCAGCCCCTCTCCATTTGGGTCTGGGGGCTTTCGTTGGGCCGGGAACCTGGGAGGTACCTGCCCGGTTGCAGGTCGCGGCCCGAGAAGCACTCTCCGGCCAACGTGCCGAACGTCCAGCGACTGCTCCCAAAGCGAAGGAGCCAGGACCCAAAGACCTAGCTGGCCTGAAGGGGCCCCAGGGGGCCCCCAAGCAGCCCCTCTCCATTTGGGTCTGGGGGCTTTCGTTGGGCCGGGAACCTGGGAGGTACCTGCCCGGTTGCAGGTCGCGGCCCGAGAAGCACTCTCCGGCCAACGTGCCAAACGTCCAGCGACTGCTCCCAAAGCGAAGGAGCCAGGACCCAAAGACCTAGCTGGCCTGAAGGGGCCCCAGGGGGCCCCCAAGCAGCCCCTCTCCATTTGGGTCTGGGGGCTTTCGTTGGGCCGGGAACCTGGGAGGTACCTGCCCGGTTGCAGGTCGCGGCTCGAGAAGCACTCTCCGGCCAACGTGCCGAACGTCCAGCGACTGCTCCCAAAGCGAAGGAGCCAGGACCCAAAGACCTAGCTGGCCTGAAGGGGCCCCAGGGGGCCCCCAAGCAGCCCCTCTCCATTTGGGTCTGGGGGCTTTCGTTGGGCCGGGAACCTGGGAGGTACCTGCCCGGTTGCAGGTCGCGGCCCGAGAAGCACTCTCCGGCCAACGTGCCGAACGTCCAGCGACTGCTCCCAAAGCGAAGGAGCCAGGACCCAAAGACCTAGCTGGCCTGAAGGGGCCCCAGGGGGCCCCCAAGCAGCCCCTCTCCATTTGGGTCTGGGGGCTTTCGTTGGGCCGGGAACCTGGGAGGTACCTGCCCGGTTGCAGGTCGCGGCCCGAGAAGCACTCTCCGGCCAACGTGCCGAACGTCCAGCGACTGCTCCCAAAGCGAAGCAGCCAGGTCCCAAAGACCTAGCTGGCCTGAAGGGGCCCCAGGGGGCCCCCAAGCAGCCCCTCTCCATTTGGGTCTGGGGGCATTCGTTGGGCCAGGAACCTGGGAGGTACCTGCCCGGTTGCAGGTCGCGGCCCGAGAAGCACTCTCCGGCCAACGTGCCAAACGTCCAGCGACTGCTCCCAAAGCGAAGGAGCCAGGACCCAAAGACCTAGCTGGCCTGAAGGGGCCCCAGGGGGCCCCCAAGCAGCCCCTCTCCATTTGGGTCTGGGGGCTTTCGTTGGGCCGGGAACCTGGGAGGTACCTGCCCGGTTGCAGGTCGCGGCCCGAGAAGCACTCTCCGGCCAACGTGCCGAACGTCCAGCGACTGCTCCCAAAGCGAAGGAGCCAGGACCCAAAGACCTAGCTGGCCTGAAGGGGCCCCAGGGGGCCCCCAAGCAGCCCCTCTCCATTTGGGTCTGGGGGCTTTCGTTGGGCCGGGAACCTGGGAGGTACCTGCCCGGTTGCAGGTCGCGGCCCGAGAAGCACTCTCCGGCCAACGTGCCAAACGTCCAGCGACTGCTCCCAAAGCGAAGGAGCCAGGACCCAAAGACCTAGCTGGCCTGAAGGGGCCCCAGGGGGCCCCCAAGCAGCCCCTCTCCATTTGGGTCTGGGGGCTTTCGTTGGGCCGGGAACCTGGGAGGTACCTGCCCGGTTGCAGGTCGCGGCCCGAGAAGCACTCTCCGGCCAACGTGCCAAACGTCCAGCGACTGCTCCCAAAGCGAAGGAGCCAGGACCCAAAGACCTAGCTGGCCTGAAGGGGCCCCAGGGGGTCCCCAAGCAGCCCCTCTCCATTTGGGTCTGGGGGCATTCGTTGGGCCGGGAACCTGGGAGGTACCTGCCCGGTTGCAGGTCGCGGCCCGAGAAGCACTCTCCGGCCAACGTGCCAAACGTCCAGCGACTGCTCCCAAAGCGAAGGAGCCAGGAACCAAAGACCTAGCTGGCCTGAAGGGGCCCCAGGGGGCCCCCAAGCAGCCCCTCTCCATTTGGGTCTGGGGGCTTTCGTTGGGCCGGGAACCTGGGAGGTACCTGCCCGGTTGCAGGTCGCGGCCCGAGAAGCACTCTCCGGCCAACGTGCCGAACGTCCAGCGACTGCTCCCAAAGCGAAGGAGCCAGGACCCAAAGACCTAGCTGGCCTGAAGGGGCCCCAGGGGGCCCCCAAGCAGCCCCTCTCCATTTGGGTCTGGGGGCTTTCGTTGGGCCGGGAACCTGGGAGGTACCTGCCCGGTTGCAGGTCGCGGCCCGAGAAGCACTCTCCGGCCAACGTGCCCAACGTCCAGCGACTGCTCCCAAAGCGAAGGAGCCAGGACCCAAAGACCTAGCTGGCCTGAAGGGGCCCCAGGGGGCCCCCAAGCAGCCCCTCTCCATTTGGGTCTGGGGGCTTTCGTTGGGCCGGGAACCTGGGAGGTACCTGCCCGGTTGCAGGTCGCGGCCCGAGAAGCACTCTCCGGCCAACGTGCCGAACGTCCAGCGACTGCTCCCAAAGCGAAGGAGCCAGGACCCAAAGACCTAGCTGGCCTGAAGGGGCCCCAGGGGGCCCCCAAGCAGCCCCTCTCCATTTGGGTCTGGGGGCTTTCGTTGGGCCGGGAACCTGGGAGGTACCTGCCCGGTTGCAGGTCGCGGCCCGAGAAGCACTCTCCGGCCAACGTGCCGAACGTCCAGCGACTGCTCCCAAAGCGAAGGAGCCAGGACCCAAAGACCTAGCTGGCCTGAAGGGGCCCCAGGGGGCCCCCAAGCAGCCCCTCTCCATTTGGGTCTGGGGGCTTTCGTTGGGCCGGGAACCTGGGAGGTACCTGCCCGGTTGCAGGTCGCGGCCCGAGAAGCACTCTCCGGCCAACGTGCCAAACGTCCAGCGACTGCTCCCAAAGCGAAGGAGCCAGGACCCAAAGACCTAGCTGGCCTGAAGGGGCCCCAGGGGGCCCCCAAGCAGCCCCTCTCCATTTGGGTCTGGGGGCTTTCGTTGGGCCGGGAACCTGGGAGGTACCTGCCCGGTTGCAGGTCGCGGCTCGAGAAGCACTCTCCGGCCAACGTGCCGAACGTCCAGCGACTGCTCCCAAAGCGAAGGAGCCAGGACCCAAAGACCTAGCTGGCCTGAAGGGGCCCCAGGGGGCCCCCAAGCAGCCCCTCTCCATTTGGGTCTGGGGGCTTTCGTTGGGCCGGGAACCTGGGAGGTACCTGCCCGGTTGCAGGTCGCGGCCCGAGAAGCACTCTCCGGCCAACGTGCCGAACGTCCAGCGACTGCTCCCAAAGCGAAGGAGCCAGGACCCAAAGACCTAGCTGGCCTGAAGGGGCCCCAGGGGGCCCCCAAGCAGCCCCTCTCCATTTGGGTCTGGGGGCTTTCGTTGGGCCGGGAACCTGGGAGGTACCTGCCCGGTTGCAGGTCGCGGCCCGAGAAGCACTCTCCGGCCAACGTGCCGAACGTCCAGCGACTGCTCCCAAAGCGAAGCAGCCAGGTCCCAAAGACCTAGCTGGCCTGAAGGGGCCCCAGGGGGCCCCCAAGCAGCCCCTCTCCATTTGGGTCTGGGGGCATTCGTTGGGCCAGGAACCTGGGAGGTACCTGCCCGGTTGCAGGTCGCGGCCCGAGAAGCACTCTCCGGCCAACGTGCCAAACGTCCAGCGACTGCTCCCAAAGCGAAGGAGCCAGGACCCAAAGACCTAGCTGGCCTGAAGGGGCCCCAGGGGGCCCCCAAGCAGCCCCTCTCCATTTGGGTCTGGGGGCTTTCGTTGGGCCGGGAACCTGGGAGGTACCTGCCCGGTTGCAGGTCGCGGCCCGAGAAGCACTCTCCGGCCAACGTGCCGAACGTCCAGCGACTGCTCCCAAAGCGAAGCAGCCAGGTCCCAAAGACCTAGCTGGCCTGAAGGGGCCCCAGGGGGCCCCGAAGCAGCCCCTCTCCATTTGGGTCTGGGGGCATTCGTTGGGCCGGGAACCTGGGAGGTACCTGCCCGGTTGCAGGTCGCGGCCCGAGAAGCACTCTCCGGCCAACGTGCCAAACGTCCAGCGACTGCTCCCAAAGCGAAGGAGCCAGGAACCAAAGACCTAGCTGGCCTGAAGGGGCCCCAGGGGGCCCCCAAGCAGCCCCTCTCCATTTGGGTCTGGGGGCTTTCGTTGGGCCGGGAACCTGGGAGGTACCTGCCCGGTTGCAGGTCGCGGCCCGAGAAGCACTCTCCGGCCAACGTGCCAAACGTCCAGCGACTGCTCCCAAAGCGAAGGAGCCAGGACCCAAAGACCTAGCTGGCCTGAAGGGGCCCCAGGGGGCCCCCAAGCAGCCCCTCTCCATTTGGGTCTGGGGGCTTTCGTTGGGCCGGGAACCTGGGAGGTACCTGCCCGGTTGCAGGTCGCGGCCCGAGAAGCACTCTCCGGCCAACGTGCCGAACGTCCAGCGACTGCTCCCAAAGCGAAGGAGCCAGGACCCAAAGACCTAGCTGGCCTGAAGGGGCCCCAGGGGGCCCCCAAGCAGCCCCTCTCCATTCGGGTCTGGGGGCTTTCGTTGGGCCGGGAACCTGGGAGGTACCTGCCCGGTTGCAGGTCGCGGCCCGAGAAGCACTCTCCGGCCAACGTGCCGAACGTCCAGCGACTGCTCCCAAAGCGAAGGAGCCAGGACCCAAAGACCTAGCTGGCCTGAAGGGGCCCCAGGGGGCCCCCAAGCAGCCCCTCTCCATTTGGGTCTGGGGGCTTTCGTTGGGCCGGGAACCTGGGAGGTACCTGCCCGGTTGCAGGTCGCGGCCCTAGAAACACTCTCCGGCCAACCTGCCAAACGTCCAGCGACTGCTCCCAAAGCGAAGGAGCCAGGACCCAAAGACCTAGCTGGCCTGAAGGGGCCCCAGGGGGCCCCCAAGCAGCCCCTCTCCATTTGGGTCTGGGGGCTTTCGTTGGGCCGGGAACCTGGGAGGTACCTGCCCGGTTGCAGGTCGCGGCCCGAGAAGCACTCTCCGGCCAACGTGCCGAACGTCCAGCGACTGCTCCCAAAGCGAAGGAGCCAGGACCCAAAGACCTAGCTGGCCTGAAGGGGCCCCAGGGGGCCCCCAAGCAGCCCCTCTCCATTTGGGTCTGGGGGCTTTCGTTGGGCCGGGAACCTGGGAGGTACCTGCCCGGTTGCAGGTCGCGGCCCGAGAAGCACTCTCCGGCCAACGTGCCGAACGTCCAGCGACTGCTCCCAAAGCGAAGGAGCCAGGACCCAAAGACCTAGCTGGCCTGAAGGGGCCCCAGGGGGCCCCCAAGCAGCCCCTCTCCATTTGGGTCTGGGGGCTTTCGTTGGGCCGGGAACCTGGGAGGTACCTGCCCGGTTGCAGGTCGCGGCCCGAGAAGCACTCTCCGGCCAACGTGCCGAACGTCCAGCGACTGCTCCCAAAGCGAAGCAGCCAGGACCCAAAGACCTAGCTGGCCTGAAGGGGCCCCAGGGGGTCCCCAAGCAGCCCCTCTCCATTTGGGTCTGGGGGCTTTCGTTGGGCCGGGAACCTGGGAGGTACCTGCCCGGTTGCAGGTCGCGGCCCGAGAAGCACTCTCCGGCCAACGTGCCAAACGTCCAGCGACTGCTCCCAAAGCGAAGGAGCCAGGACCCAAAGACCTAGCTGGCCTGAAGGGGCCCCAGGGGGCCCCCAAGCAGCCCCTCTCCATTTGGGTCTGGGGGCTTTCGTTGGGCCGGGAACCTGGGAGGTACCTGCCCGGTTGCAGGTCGCGGCCCGAGAAGCACTCTCCGGCCAACGTGCCGAACGTCCAGCGACTGCTCCCAAAGCGAAGGAGCCAGGACCCAAAGACCTAGCTGGCCTGAAGGGGCCCCAGGGGGCCCCCAAGCAGCCCCTCTCCATTTGGGTCTGGGGGCTTTCGTTGGGCCGGGAACCTGGGAGGTACCTGCCCGGTTGCAGGTCGCGGCCCGAGAAGCACTCTCCGGCCAACGTGCCAAACGTCCAGCGACTGCTCCCAAAGCGAAGGAGCCAGGACCCAAAGACCTAGCTGGCCTGAAGGGGCCCCAGGGGGCCCCCAAGCAGCCCCTCTCCATTTGGGTCTGGGGGCTTTCGTTGGGCCGGGAACCTGGGAGGTACCTGCCCGGTTGCAGGTCGCGGCCCGAGAAGCACTCTCCGGCCAACGTGCCAAACGTCCAGCGACTGCTCCCAAAGCGAAGGAGCCAGGACCCAAAGACCTAGCTGGCCTGAAGGGGCCCCAGGGGGCCCCCAAGCAGCCCCTCTCCATTTGGGTCTGGGGGCTTTCGTTGGGCCGGGAACCTGGGAGGTACCTGCCCGGTTGCAGGTCGCGGCCCGAGAAGCACTCTCCGGCCAACGTGCCGAACGTCCAGCGACTGCTCCCAAAGCGAAGGAGCCAGGACCCAAAGACCTAGCTGGCCTGAAGGGGCCCCAGGGGGCCCCCAAGCAGCCCCTCTCCATTTGGGTCTGGGGGCTTTCGTTGGGCCGGGAACCTGGGAGGTACCTGCCCGGTTGCAGGTCGCGGCCCGAGAAGCACTCTCCGGCCAACGTGCCGAACGTCCAGCGACTGCTCCCAAAGCGAAGGAGCCAGGACCCAAAGACCTAGCTGGCCTGAAGGGGCCCCAGGGGGCCCCCAAGCAGCCCCTCTCCATTTGGGTCTGGGGGCTTTCGTTGGGCCGGGAACCTGGGAGGTACCTGCCCGGTTGCAGGTCGCGGCCCGAGAAGCACTCTCCGGCCAACGTGCCAAACGTCCAGCGACTGCTCCCAAAGCGAAGGAGCCAGGACCCAAAGACCTAGCTGGCCTGAAGGGGCCCCAGGGGGCCCCCAAGCAGCCCCTCTCCATTTGGGTCTGGGGGCTTTCGTTGGGCCGGGAACCTGGGAGGTACCTGCCCGGTTGCAGGTCGCGGCCCGAGAAGCACTCTCCGGCCAACGTGCCAAACGTCCAGCGACTGCTCCCAAAGCGAAGGAGCCAGGACCCAAAGACCTAGCTGGCCTGAAGGGGCCCCAGGGGGTCCCCAAGCAGCCCCTCTCCATTTGGGTCTGGGGGCATTCGTTGGGCCGGGAACCTGGGAGGTACCTGCCCGGTTGCAGGTCGCGGCCCGAGAAGCACTCTCCGGCCAACGTGCCAAACGTCCAGCGACTGCTCCCAAAGCGAAGGAGCCAGGAACCAAAGACCTAGCTGGCCTGAAGGGGCCCCAGGGGGCCCCCAAGCAGCCCCTCTCCATTTGGGTCTGGGGGCTTTCGTTGGGCCGGGAACCTGGGAGGTACCTGCCCGGTTGCAGGTCGCGGCCCGAGAAGCACTCTCCGGCCAACGTGCCGAACGTCCAGCGACTGCTCCCAAAGCGAAGGAGCCAGGACCCAAAGACCTAGCTGGCCTGAAGGGGCCCCAGGGGGCCCCCAAGCAGCCCCTCTCCATTTGGGTCTGGGGGCTTTCGTTGGGCCGGGAACCTGGGAGGTACCTGCCCGGTTGCAGGTCGCGGCCCGAGAAGCACTCTCCGGCCAACGTGCCCAACGTCCAGCGACTGCTCCCAAAGCGAAGGAGCCAGGACCCAAAGACCTAGCTGGCCTGAAGGGGCCCCAGGGGGCCCCCAAGCAGCCCCTCTCCATTTGGGTCTGGGGGCTTTCGTTGGGCCGGGAACCTGGGAGGTACCTGCCCGGTTGCAGGTCGCGGCCCGAGAAGCACTCTCCGGCCAACGTGCCGAACGTCCAGCGACTGCTCCCAAAGCGAAGGAGCCAGGACCCAAAGACCTAGCTGGCCTGAAGGGGCCCCAGGGGGCCCCCAAGCAGCCCCTCTCCATTTGGGTCTGGGGGCTTTCGTTGGGCCGGGAACCTGGGAGGTACCTGCCCGGTTGCAGGTCGCGGCCCGAGAAGCACTCTCCGGCCAACGTGCCGAACGTCCAGCGACTGCTCCCAAAGCGAAGGAGCCAGGACCCAAAGACCTAGCTGGCCTGAAGGGGCCCCAGGGGGCCCCCAAGCAGCCCCTCTCCATTTGGGTCTGGGGGCTTTCGTTGGGCCGGGAACCTGGGAGGTACCTGCCCGGTTGCAGGTCGCGGCCCGAGAAGCACTCTCCGGCCAACGTGCCAAACGTCCAGCGACTGCTCCCAAAGCGAAGGAGCCAGGACCCAAAGACCTAGCTGGCCTGAAGGGGCCCCAGGGGGCCCCCAAGCAGCCCCTCTCCATTTGGGTCTGGGGGCTTTCGTTGGGCCGGGAACCTGGGAGGTACCTGCCCGGTTGCAGGTCGCGGCTCGAGAAGCACTCTCCGGCCAACGTGCCGAACGTCCAGCGACTGCTCCCAAAGCGAAGGAGCCAGGACCCAAAGACCTAGCTGGCCTGAAGGGGCCCCAGGGGGCCCCCAAGCAGCCCCTCTCCATTTGGGTCTGGGGGCTTTCGTTGGGCCGGGAACCTGGGAGGTACCTGCCCGGTTGCAGGTCGCGGCCCGAGAAGCACTCTCCGGCCAACGTGCCGAACGTCCAGCGACTGCTCCCAAAGCGAAGGAGCCAGGACCCAAAGACCTAGCTGGCCTGAAGGGGCCCCAGGGGGCCCCCAAGCAGCCCCTCTCCATTTGGGTCTGGGGGCTTTCGTTGGGCCGGGAACCTGGGAGGTACCTGCCCGGTTGCAGGTCGCGGCCCGAGAAGCACTCTCCGGCCAACGTGCCGAACGTCCAGCGACTGCTCCCAAAGCGAAGCAGCCAGGTCCCAAAGACCTAGCTGGCCTGAAGGGGCCCCAGGGGGCCCCCAAGCAGCCCCTCTCCATTTGGGTCTGGGGGCATTCGTTGGGCCAGGAACCTGGGAGGTACCTGCCCGGTTGCAGGTCGCGGCCCGAGAAGCACTCTCCGGCCAACGTGCCAAACGTCCAGCGACTGCTCCCAAAGCGAAGGAGCCAGGACCCAAAGACCTAGCTGGCCTGAAGGGGCCCCAGGGGGCCCCCAAGCAGCCCCTCTCCATTTGGGTCTGGGGGCTTTCGTTGGGCCGGGAACCTGGGAGGTACCTGCCCGGTTGCAGGTCGCGGCCCGAGAAGCACTCTCCGGCCAACGTGCCGAACGTCCAGCGACTGCTCCCAAAGCGAAGCAGCCAGGTCCCAAAGACCTAGCTGGCCTGAAGGGGCCCCAGGGGGCCCCGAAGCAGCCCCTCTCCATTTGGGTCTGGGGGCATTCGTTGGGCCGGGAACCTGGGAGGTACCTGCCCGGTTGCAGGTCGCGGCCCGAGAAGCACTCTCCGGCCAACGTGCCAAACGTCCAGCGACTGCTCCCAAAGCGAAGGAGCCAGGAACCAAAGACCTAGCTGGCCTGAAGGGGCCCCAGGGGGCCCCCAAGCAGCCCCTCTCCATTTGGGTCTGGGGGCTTTCGTTGGGCCGGGAACCTGGGAGGTACCTGCCCGGTTGCAGGTCGCGGCCCGAGAAGCACTCTCCGGCCAACGTGCCAAACGTCCAGCGACTGCTCCCAAAGCGAAGGAGCCAGGACCCAAAGACCTAGCTGGCCTGAAGGGGCCCCAGGGGGCCCCCAAGCAGCCCCTCTCCATTTGGGTCTGGGGGCTTTCGTTGGGCCGGGAACCTGGGAGGTACCTGCCCGGTTGCAGGTCGCGGCCCGAGAAGCACTCTCCGGCCAACGTGCCGAACGTCCAGCGACTGCTCCCAAAGCGAAGGAGCCAGGACCCAAAGACCTAGCTGGCCTGAAGGGGCCCCAGGGGGCCCCCAAGCAGCCCCTCTCCATTTGGGTCTGGGGGCTTTCGTTGGGCCGGGAACCTGGGAGGCACCTGCCCGGTTGCAGGTCGCGGCCCGAGAAGCACTCTCCGGCCAACGTGCCGAACGTCCAGCGACTGCTCCCAAAGCGAAGGAGCCAGGACCCAAAGACCTAGCTGGCCTGAAGGGGCCCCAGGGGGCCCCCAAGCAGCCCCTCTCCATTTGGGTCTGGGGGCTTTCGTTGGGCCGGGAACCTGGGAGGTACCTGCCCGGTTGCAGGTCGCGGCCCGAGAAGCACTCTCCGGCCAACGTGCCGAACGTCCAGCGACTGCTCCCAAAGCGAAGGAGCCAGGACCCAAAGACCTAGCTGGCCTGAAGGGGCCCCAGGGGGCCCCCAAGCAGCCCCTCTCCATTTGGGTCTGGGGGCTTTCGTTGGGCCGGGAACCTGGGAGGTACCTGCCCGGTTGCAGGTCGCGGCCCGAGAAGCACTCTCCGGCCAACGTGCCGAACGTCCAGCGACTGCTCCCAAAGCGAAGGAGCCAGGACCCAAAGACCTAGCTGGCCTGAAGGGGCCCCAGGGGGCCCCCAAGCAGCCCCTCTCCATTTGGGTCTGGGGGCTTTCGTTGGGCCGGGAACCTGGGAGGTACCTGCCCGGTTGCAGGTCGCGGCTCGAGAAGCACTCTCCGGCCAACGTGCCAAACGTCCAGCGACTGCTCCCAAAGCGAAGGAGCCAGGACCCAAAGACCTAGCTGGCCTGAAGGGGCCCCAGGGGGCCCCCAAGCAGCCCCTCTCCATTTGGGTCTGGGGGCTTTCGTTGGGCCGGGAACCTGGGAGGTACCTGCCCGGTTGCAGGTCGCGGCCCGAGAAGCACTCTCCGGCCAACGTGCCAAACGTCCAGCGACTGCTCCCAAAGCGAAGGAGCCAGGACCCAAAGACCTAGCTGGCCTGAAGGGGCCCCAGGGGGCCCCCAAGCAGCCCCTCTCCATTTGGGTCTGGGGGCTTTCGTTGGGCCGGGAACCTGGGAGGTACCTGCCCGGTTGCAGGTCGCGGCCCGAGAAGCACTCTCCGGCCAACGTGCCGAACGTCCAGCGACTGCTCCCAAAGCGAAGCAGCCAGGTCCCAAAGACCTAGCTGGCCTGAAGGGGCCCCAGGGGGCCCCCAAGCAGCCCCTCTCCATTTGGGTCTGGGGGCATTCTTTGGGCCGGGAACCTGGGAGGTACCTGCCCGGTTGCAGGTCGCGGCCCGAGAAGCACTCTCCGGCCAACGTGCCGAACGTCCAGCGACTGCTCCCAAAGCGAAGGAGCCAGGACCCAAAGACCTAGCTGGCCTGAAGGGGCCCCAGGGGGCCCCCAAGCAGCCCCTCTCCATTTGGGTCTGGGGGCTTTCGTTGGGCCGGGAACGTGGGAGGTACCTGCCCGGTTGCAGGTCGCGGCCCGAGAAGCACTCTCCGGCCAACGTGCCGAACGTCCAGCGACTGCTCCCAAAGCGAAGGAGCCAGGACCCAAAGACCTAGCTGGCCTGAAGGGGCCCCAGGGGGCCCCCAAGCAGCCCCTCTCCATTTGGGTCTGGGGGCTTTCGTTGGGCCGGGAACCTGGGAGGTACCTGCCCGGTTGCAGGTCGCGGCCCGAGAAGCACTCTCCGGCCAACGTGCCGAACGTCCAGCGACTGCTCCCAAAGCGAAGGAGCCAGGACCCAAAGACCTAGCTGGCCTGAAGGGGCCCCAGGGGGCCCCCAAGCAGCCCCTCTCCATTTGGGTCTGGGGGCTTTCGTTGGGCCGGGAACCTGGGAGGTACCTGCCCGGTTGCAGGTCGCGGCTCGAGAAGCACTCTCCGGCCAACGTGCCAAACGTCCAGCGACTGCTCCCAAAGCGAAGGAGCCAGGACCCAAAGACCTAGCTGGCCTGAAGGGGCCCCAGGGGGCCCCCAAGCAGCCCCTCTCCATTTGGGTCTGGGGGCTTTCGTTGGGCCGGGAACCTGGGAGGTACCTGCCCGGTTGCAGGTCGCGGCCCGAGAAGCACTCTCCGGCCAACGTGCCAAACGTCCAGCGACTGCTCCCAAAGCGAAGGAGCCAGGACCCAAAGACCTAGCTGGCCTGAAGGGGCCCCAGGGGGCCCCCAAGCAGCCCCTCTCCATTTGGGTCTGGGGGCTTTCGTTGGGCCGGGAACCTGGGAGGTACCTGCCCGGTTGCAGGTCGCGGCCCGAGAAGCACTCTCCGGCCAACGTGCCGAACGTCCAGCGACTGCTCCCAAAGCGAAGCAGCCAGGTCCCAAAGACCTAGCTGGCCTGAAGGGGCCCCAGGGGGCCCCCAAGCAGCCCCTCTCCATTTGGGTCTGGGGGCATTCGTTGGGCCGGGAACCTGGGAGGTACCTGCCCGGTTGCAGGTCGCGGCCCGAGAAGCACTCTCTGGCCAACGTGCCAAACGTCCAGCGACTGCTCCCAAAGCGAAGGAGCCAGGACCCAAAGACCTAGCTGGCCTGAAGGGGCCCCAGGGGGCCCCCAAGCAGCCCCTCTCCATTTGGGTCTGGGGGCTTTCGTTGGGCCGGGAACCTGGGAGGTACCTGCCCGGTTGCAGGTCGCGGCCCGAGAAGCACTCTCCGGCCAACGTGCCGAACGTCCAGCGACTGCTCCCAAAGCGAAGGAGCCAGGACCCAAAGACCTAGCTGGCCTGAAGGGGCCCCAGGGGGCCCCCAAGCAGCCCCTCTCCATTTGGGTCTGGGGGCTTTCGTTGGGCCGGGAACCTGGGAGGTACCTGCCCGGTTGCAGGTCGCGGCCCGAGAAGCACTCTCCGGCCAACGTGCCAAACGTCCAGCGACTGCTCCCAAAGCGAAGGAGCCAGGACCCAAAGACCTAGCTGGCCTGAAGGGGCCCCAGGGGGCCCCCAAGCAGCCCCTCTCCATTTGGGTCTGGGGGCTTTCGTTGGGCCGGGAACCTGGGAGGTACCTGCCCGGTTGCAGGTCGCGGCCCGAGAAGCACTCTCCGGCCAACGTGCCGAACGTCCAGCGACTGCTCCCAAAGCGAAGGAGCCAGGACCCAAAGACCTAGCTGGCCTGAAGGGGCCCCAGGGGGCCCCCAAGCAGCCCCTCTCCATTTGGGTCTGGGGGCTTTCGTTGGGCCGGGAACCTGGGAGGTACCTGCCCGGTTGCAGGTCGCGGCCCGAGAAGCACTCTCCGGCCAACGTGCCAAACGTCCAGCGACTGCTCCCAAAGCGAAGGAGCCAGGACCCAAAGACCTAGCTGGCCTGAAGGGGCCCCAGGGGGCCCCCAAGCAGCCCCTCTCCATTTGGGTCTGGGGGCTTTCGTTGGGCCGGGAACCTGGGAGGTACCTGCCCGGTTGCAGGTCGCGGCCCGAGAAGCACTCTCCGGCCAACGTGCCAAACGTCCAGCGACTGCTCCCAAAGCGAAGCAGCCAGGTCCCAAAGACCTAGCTGGCCTGAAGGGGCCCCAGGGGGCCCCCAAGCAGCCCCTCTCCATTTGGGTCTGGGGGCATTCGTTGGGCCAGGAACCTAGGAGGTACCTGCCCGGTTGCAGGTCGCGGCCCGAGAAGCACTCTCCGGCCAACGTGCCAAACGTCCAGCGACTGCTCCCAAAGCGAAGGAGCCAGGACCCAAAGACCTAGCTGGCCTGAAGGGGCCCCAGGGGGCCCCAAGCAGCCCCTCTCCATTTGGGTCTGGGGGCTTTCGTTGGGCCGGGAACCTGGGAGGTACCTGCCCGGTTGCAGGTCGCGGCCCGAGAAGCACTCTCCGGCCAACGTGCCAAACGTCCAGCGACTGCTCCCAAAGCGAAGGAGCCAGGACCCAAAGACCTAGCTGGCCTGAAGGGGCCCCAGGGGGCCCCCAAGCAGCCCCTCTCCATTTGGTCTGGGGGCTTTCGTTGGGCCGGGAACCTGGGAGGTACCTGCCCGGTTGCAGGTCGCGGCCCGAGAAGCACTCTCCGGCCAACGTGCCGAACGTCCAGCGACTGCTCCCAAAGCGAAGGAGCCAGGACCCAAAGACCTAGCTGGCCTGAAGGGGCCCCAGGGGGCCCCCAAGCAGCCCCTCTCCATTTGGGTCTGGGGGCTTTCGTTGGGCCGGGAACCTGGGAGGTACCTGCCCGGTTGCAGGTCGCGGCCCGAGAAGCACTCTCCGGCCAACGTGCCAAACGTCCAGCGACTGCTCCCAAAGCGAAGGAGCCAGGACCCAAAGACCTAGCTGGCCTGAAGGGGCCCCAGGGGGCCCCAAGCAGCCCCTCTCCATTTGGGTCTGGGGGCTTTCGTTGGGCCGGGAACCTGGGAGGTACCTGCCCGGTTGCAGGTCGCGGCCCGAGAAGCACTCTCCGGCCAACGTGCCGAACGTCCAGCGACTGCTCCCAAAGCGAAGCAGCCAGGTCCCAAAGACCTAGCTGGCCTGAAGGGGCCCCAGGGGGCCCCCAAGCAGCCCCTCTCCATTTGGGTCTGGGGGCTTTCGTTGGGCCGGGAACCTGGGAGGTACCTGCCCGGTTGCAGGTCGCGGCCCGAGAAGCACTCTCCGGCCAACGTGCCAAACGTCCAGCGACTGCTCCCAAAGCGAAGGAGCCAGGACCCAAAGACCTAGCTGGCCTGAAGGGGCCCCAGGGGGCCCCCAAGCAGCCCCTCTCCATTTGGGTCTGGGGGCTTTCGTTGGGCCGGGAACCTGGGAGGTACCTGCCCGGTTGCAGGTCGCGGCCCGAGAAGCACTCTCCGGCCAACGTGCCAAACGTCCAGCGACTGCTCCCAAAGCGAAGGAGCCAGGACCCAAAGACCTAGCTGGCCTGAAGGGGCCCCAGGGGGCCCCCAAGCAGCCCCTCTCCATTTGGGTCTGGGGGCTTTCGTTGGGCCGGGAACCTGGGAGGTACCTGCCCGGTTGCAGGTCGCGGCCCGAGAAGCACTCTCCGGCCAACGTGCCGAACGTCCAGCGACTGCTCCCAAAGCGAAGGAGCCAGGACCCAAAGACCTAGCTGGCCTGAAGGGGCCCCAGGGGGCCCCCAAGCAGCCCCTCTCCATTTGGGTCTGGGGGCTTTCGTTGGGCCGGGAACCTGGGAGGTACCTGCCCGGTTGCAGGTCGCGGCCCGAGAAGCACTCTCCGGCCAACGTGCCGAACGTCCAGCGACTGCTCCCAAAGCGAAGGAGCCAGGACCCAAAGACCTAGCTGGCCTGAAGGGGCCCCAGGGGGCCCCCAAGCAGCCCCTCTCCATTTGGGTCTGGGGGCTTTCGTTGGGCCGGGAACCTGGGAGGTACCTGCCCGGTTGCAGGTCGCGGCCCGAGAAGCACTCTCCGGCCAACGTGCCGAACGTCCAGCGACTGCTCCCAAAGCGAAGGAGCCAGGACCCAAAGACCTAGCTGGCCTGAAGGGGCCCCAGGGGGCCCCCAAGCAGCCCCTCTCCATTTGGGTCTGGGGGCTTTCGTTGGGCCG
Source organism: Gallinula chloropus (assembly GCF_964237585.1). Taxonomy (NCBI): domain Eukaryota; kingdom Metazoa; phylum Chordata; class Aves; order Gruiformes; family Rallidae; genus Gallinula; species Gallinula chloropus. The sequence goes on along the minus strand of NW_028168087.1, from coordinate 5,205 downwards.
GGAACCTGGGAGGTACCTGCCCGGTTGCAGGTCGCGGCCCGAGAAGCACTCTCCGGCCAACGTGCCGAACGTCCAGCGACTGCTCCCAAAGCGAAGGAGCCAGGACCCAAAGACCTAGCTGGCCTGAAGGGGCCCCAGGGGGCCCCCAAGCAGCCCCTCTCCATTTGGGTCTGGGGGCTTTCGTTGGGCCGGGAACCTGGGAGGTACCTGCCCGGTGGCAGGTCGCGGCCCGAGAAGCACTCTCCGGCCAACGTGCCGAACGTCCAGCGACTGCTCCCAAAGCGAAGGAGCCAGGACCCAAAGACCTAGCTGGCCTGAAGGGGCCCCAGGGGCCCCCAAGCAGCCCCTCTCCATTTGGGTCTGGGGGCTTTCGTTGGGCCGGGAACCTGGGAGGTACCTGCCCGGTTGCAGGTCGCGGCCCGAGAAGCACTCTCCGGCCAACGTGCCAAACGTCCAGCGACTGCTCCCAAAGCGAAGGAGCCAGGACCCAAAGACCTAGCTGGCCTGAAGGGGCCCCAGGGGGCCCCCAAGCAGCCCCTCTCCATTTGGGTCTGGGGGCTTTCGTTGGGCCGGGAACCTGGGAGGTACCTGCCCGGTTGCAGGTCGCGGCCCGAGAAGCACTCTCCGGCCAACGTGCCGAACGTCCAGCGACTGCTCCCAAAGCGAAGGAGCCAGGACCCAAAGACCTAGCTGGCCTGAAGGGGCCCCAGGGGGCCCCCAAGCAGCCCCTCTCCATTTGGGTCTGGGGGCTTTCGTTGGGCCGGGAACCTGGGAGGTACCTGCCCGGTTGCAGGTCGCGGCCCGAGAAGCACTCTCCGGCCAACGTGCCAAACGTCCAGCGACTGCTCCCAAAGCGAAGGAGCCAGGACCCAAAGACCTAGCTGGCCTGAAGGGGCCCCAGGGGGCCCCCAAGCAGCCCCTCTCCATTTGGGTCTGGGGGCTTTCGTTGGGCCGGGAACCTGGGAGGTACCTGCCCGGTTGCAGGTCGCGGCCCGAGAAGCACTCTCCGGCCAACGTGCCGAACGTCCAGCGACTGCTCCCAAAGCGAAGCAGCCAGGTCCCAAAGACCTAGCTGGCCTGAAGGGGCCCCAGGGGGCCCCCAAGCAGCCCCTCTCCATTTGGGTCTGGGGGCTTTCGTTGGGCCGGGAACCTGGGAGGTACCTGCCCGGTTGCAGGTCGCGGCCCGAGAAGCACTCTCCGGCCAACGTGCCAAACGTCCAGCGACTGCTCCCAAAGCGAAGGAGCCAGGACCCAAAGACCTAGCTGGCCTGAAGGGGCCCCAGGGGGCCCCCAAGCAGCCCCTCTCCATTTGGGTCTGGGGGCTTTCGTTGGGCCGGGAACCTGGGAGGTACCTGCCCGGTTGCAGGTCGCGGCCCGAGAAGCACTCTCCGGCCAACGTGCCAAACGTCCAGCGACTGCTCCCAAAGCGAAGGAGCCAGGACCCAAAGACCTAGCTGGCCTGAAGGGGCCCCAGGGGGCCCCCAAGCAGCCCCTCTCCATTTGGGTCTGGGGGCTTTCGTTGGGCCGGGAACCTGGGAGGTACCTGCCCGGTTGCAGGTCGCGGCCCGAGAAGCACTCTCCGGCCAACGTGCCGAACGTCCAGCGACTGCTCCCAAAGCGAAGGAGCCAGGACCCAAAGACCTAGCTGGCCTGAAGGGGCCCCAGGGGGCCCCCAAGCAGCCCCTCTCCATTTGGGTCTGGGGGCTTTCGTTGGGCCGGGAACCTGGGAGGTACCTGCCCGGTTGCAGGTCGCGGCCCGAGAAGCACTCTCCGGCCAACGTGCCGAACGTCCAGCGACTGCTCCCAAAGCGAAGGAGCCAGGACCCAAAGACCTAGCTGGCCTGAAGGGGCCCCAGGGGGCCCCCAAGCAGCCCCTCTCCATTTGGGTCTGGGGGCTTTCGTTGGGCCGGGAACCTGGGAGGTACCTGCCCGGTTGCAGGTCGCGGCCCGAGAAGCACTCTCCGGCCAACGTGCCGAACGTCCAGCGACTGCTCCCAAAGCGAAGGAGCCAGGACCCAAAGACCTAGCTGGCCTGAAGGGGCCCCAGGGGGCCCCCAAGCAGCCCCTCTCCATTTGGGTCTGGGGGCTTTCGTTGGGCCGGGAACCTGGGAGGTACCTGCCCGGTTGCAGGTCGCGGCCCGAGAAGCACTCTCCGGCCAACGTGCCGAACGTCCAGCGACTGCTCCCAAAGCGAAGGAGCCAGGACCCAAAGACCTAGCTGGCCTGAAGGGGCCCCAGGGGGCCCCCAAGCAGCCCCTCTCCATTTGGGTCTGGGGGCTTTCGTTGGGCCGGGAACCTGGGAGGTACCTGCCCGGTGGCAGGTCGCGGCCCGAGAAGCACTCTCCGGCCAACGTGCCGAACGTCCAGCGACTGCTCCCAAAGCGAAGGAGCCAGGACCCAAAGACCTAGCTGGCCTGAAGGGGCCCCAGGGGGCCCCCAAGCAGCCCCTCTCCATTTGGGTCTGGGGGCTTTCGTTGGGCCGGGAACCTGGGAGGTACCTGCCCGGTTGCAGGTCGCGGCCCGAGAAGCACTCTCCGGCCAACGTGCCAAACGTCCAGCGACTGCTCCCAAAGCGAAGGAGCCAGGACCCAAAGACCTAGCTGGCCTGAAGGGGCCCCAGGGGGCCCCCAAGCAGCCCCTCTCCATTTGGGTCTGGGGGCTTTCGTTGGGCCGGGAACCTGGGAGGTACCTGCCCGGTTGCAGGTCGCGGCCCGAGAAGCACTCTCCGGCCAACGTGCCGAACGTCCAGCGACTGCTCCCAAAGCGAAGGAGCCAGGACCCAAAGACCTAGCTGGCCTGAAGGGGCCCCAGGGGGCCCCCAAGCAGCCCCTCTCCATTTGGGTCTGGGGGCTTTCGTTGGGCCGGGAACCTGGGAGGTACCTGCCCGGTTGCAGGTCGCGGCCCGAGAAGCACTCTCCGGCCAACGTGCCGAACGTCCAGCGACTGCTCCCAAAGCGAAGGAGCCAGGACCCAAAGACCTAGCTGGCCTGAAGGGGCCCCAGGGGGCCCCCAAGCAGCCCCTCTCCATTTGGGTCTGGGGGCTTTCGTTGGGCCGGGAACCTGGGAGGTACCTGCCCGGTGGCAGGTCGCGGCCCGAGAAGCACTCTCCGGCCAACGTGCCGAACGTCCAGCGACTGCTCCCAAAGCGAAGGAGCCAGGACCCAAAGACCTAGCTGGCCTGAAGGGGCCCCAGGGGGCCCCCAAGCAGCCCCTCTCCATTTGGGTCTGGGGGCTTTCGTTGGGCCGGGAACCTGGGAGGTACCTGCCCGGTTGCAGGTCGCGGCCCGAGAAGCACTCTCCGGCCAACGTGCCAAACGTCCAGCGACTGCTCCCAAAGCGAAGGAGCCAGGACCCAAAGACCTAGCTGGCCTGAAGGGGCCCCAGGGGGCCCCCAAGCAGCCCCTCTCCATTTGGGTCTGGGGGCTTTCGTTGGGCCGGGAACCTGGGAGGTACCTGCCCGGTTGCAGGTCGCGGCCCGAGAAGCACTCTCCGGCCAACGTGCCAAACGTCCAGCGACTGCTCCCAAAGCGAAGGAGCCAGGACCCAAAGACCTAGCTGGCCTGAAGGGGCCCCAGGGGGCCCCCAAGCAGCCCCTCTCCATTTGGGTCTGGGGGCTTTCGTTGGGCCGGGAACCTGGGAGGTACCTGCCCGGTTGCAGGTCGCGGCCCGAGAAGCACTCTCCGGCCAACGTGCCAAACGTCCAGCGACTGCTCCCAAAGCGAAGGAGCCAGGACCCAAAGACCTAGCTGGCCTGAAGGGGCCCCAGGGGGCCCCCAAGCAGCCCCTCTCCATTTGGGTCTGGGGGCTTTCGTTGGGCCGGGAACCTGGGAGGTACCTGCCCGGTTGCAGGTCGCGGCCCGAGAAGCACTCTCCGGCCAACGTGCCGAACGTCCAGCGACTGCTCCCAAAGCGAAGGAGCCAGGACCCAAAGACCTAGCTGGCCTGAAGGGGCCCCAGGGGGCCCCCAAGCAGCCCCTCTCCATTTGGGTCTGGGGGCTTTCGTTGGGCCGGGAACCTGGGAGGTACCTGCCCGGTTGCAGGTCGCGGCCCGAGAAGCACTCTCCGGCCAACGTGCCAAACGTCCAGCGACTGCTCCCAAAGCGAAGGAGCCAGGACCCAAAGACCTAGCTGGCCTGAAGGGGCCCCAGGGGGCCCCCAAGCAGCCCCTCTCCATTTGGGTCTGGGGGCTTTCGTTGGGCCGGGAACCTGGGAGGTACCTGCCCGGTTGCAGGTCGCGGCCCGAGAAGCACTCTCCGGCCAAGTGCCAAACGTCCAGCGACTGCTCCCAAAGCGAAGGAGCCAGGACCCAAAGACCTAGCTGGCCTGAAGGGGCCCCAGGGGGCCCCCAAGCAGCCCCTCTCCATTTGGGTCTGGGGGCTTTCGTTGGGCCGGGAACCTGGGAGGTACCTGCCCGGTTGCAGGTCGCGGCCCGAGAAGCACTCTCCGGCCAACGTGCCAAACGTCCAGCGACTGCTCCCAAAGCGAAGGAGCCAGGACCCAAAGACCTAGCTGGCCTGAAGGGCCCCAGGGGGCCCCCAAGCAGCCCCTCTCCATTTGGGTCTGGGGGCTTTCGTTGGGCCGGGAACCTGGGAGGTACCTGCCCGGTTGCAGGTCGCGGCCCGAGAAGCACTCTCCGGCCAACGTGCCAAACGTCCAGCGACTGCTCCCAAAGCGAAGGAGCCAGGACCCAAAGACCTAGCTGGCCTGAAGGGGCCCCAGGGGGCCCCCAAGCAGCCCCTCTCCATTTGGGTCTGGGGGCTTTCGTTGGGCCGGGAACCTGGGAGGTACCTGCCCGGTTGCAGGTCGCGGCCCGAGAAGCACTCTCCGGCCAACGTGCCGAACGTCCAGCGACTGCTCCCAAAGCGAAGGAGCCAGGACCCAAAGACCTAGCTGGCCTGAAGGGGCCCCAGGGGGCCCCCAAGCAGCCCCTCTCCATTTGGGTCTGGGGGCTTTCGTTGGGCCGGGAACCTGGGAGGTACCTGCCCGGTTGCAGGTCGCGGCCCGAGAAGCACTCTCCGGCCAACGTGCCAAACGTCCAGCGACTGCTCCCAAAGCGAAGGAGCCAGGACCCAAAGACCTAGCTGGCCTGAAGGGGCCCCAGGGGGCCCCCAAGCAGCCCCTCTCCATTTGGGTCTGGGGGCTTTCGTTGGGCCGGGAACCTGGGAGGTACCTGCCCGGTTGCAGGTCGCGGCCCGAGAAGCACTC
>NW_028168088.1:2500-15000 GCF_964237585.1 Gallinula chloropus | reverse complement strand
GCTTGGGGGCCCCCTGGGGCCCCTTCAGGCCAGCTAGGTCTTTGGGTCCTGGCTCCTTCGCGTTGGGAGCAGTTGCTGGACGTTGGGCACGTTGGCCGGAGAGTGCTTCTCGGGCCGCGACCTGCAACCGGGCAGGTACCTCCCAGGTTCCCGGCCCAACGAAAGCCCCCAGACCCAAATGGAGAGGGGCTGCTTGGGGGCCCCCTGGGGCCCCTTCAGGCCAGCTAGGTCTTTGGGTCCTGGCTCCTTCGCTTTGGGAGCAGTCGCTGGACGTTCGGCACGTTGGCCGGAGAGTGCTTCTCGGGCCGCGACCTGCAACCGGGCAGGTACCTCCCAGGTTCCCGGCCCAATGAAAGCCCCCAGACCCAAATGGAGAGGGGCTGCTTGGGGGCCCCCTGGGGCCCCTTCAGGCCAGCTAGGTCTTTGGGTCCTGGCTCCTTCGCTTTGGGAGCAGTCGCTGGACGTTTGGCACGTTGGCCGGAGAGTGCTTCTCGGGCCGCGACCTGCAACCGGGCAGGTACCTCCCAGGTTCCCGGCCCAACGAAAGCCCCCAGACCCAAATGGAGAGGGGCTGCTTGGGGGCCCCCTGGGGCCCCTTCAGGCCAGCTAGGTCTTTGGGTCCTGGCTCCTTCGCTTTGGGAGCAGTCGCTGGACGTTTGGCACGTTGGCCGGAGAGTGCTTCTCGGGCCGCGACCTGCAACCGGGCAGGTACCTCCCAGGTTCCCGGCCCAACGAAAGCCCCCAGACCCAAATGGAGAGGGGCTGCTTGGGGGCCCCCTGGGGCCCCTTCAGGCCAGCTAGGTCTTTGGGTCCTGGCTCCTTCGCGTTGGGAGCAGTTGCTGGACGTTGGGCACGTTGGCCGGAGAGTGCTTCTCGGGCCGCGACCTGCAACCGGGCAGGTACCTCCCAGGTTCCCGGCCCAACGAAAGCCCCCAGACCCAAATGGAGAGGGGCTGCTTGGGGGCCCCCTGGGGCCCCTTCAGGCCAGCTAGGTCTTTGGGTCCTGGCTCCTTCGCTTTGGGAGCAGTCGCTGGACGTTCGGCACGTTGGCCGGAGAGTGCTTCTCGGGCCGCGACCTGCAACCGGGCAGGTACCTCCCAGGTTCCCGGCCCAATGAAAGCCCCCAGACCCAAATGGAGAGGGGCTGCTTGGGGGCCCCCTGGGGCCCCTTCAGGCCAGCTAGGTCTTTGGGTCCTGGCTCCTTCGCTTTGGGAGCAGTCGCTGGACGTTTGGCACGTTGGCCGGAGAGTGCTTCTCGGGCCGCGACCTGCAACCGGGCAGGTACCTCCCAGGTTCCCGGCCCAACGAAAGCCCCCAGACCCAAATGGAGAGGGGCTGCTTGGGGGCCCCCTGGGGCCCCTTCAGGCCAGCTAGGTCTTTGGGTCCTGGCTCCTTCGCTTTGGGAGCAGTCGCTGGACGTTTGGCACGTTGGCCGGAGAGTGCTTCTCGGGCCGCGACCTGCAACCGGGCAGGTACCTCCCAGGTTCCCGGCCCAACGAAAGCCCCCAGACCCAAATGGAGAGGGGCTGCTTGGGGGCCCCCTGGGGCCCCTTCAGGCCAGCTAGGTCTTTGGGTCCTGGCTCCTTCGCTTTGGGAGCAGTCGCTGGACGTTTGGCACGTTGGCCGGAGAGTGCTTCTCGGGCCGCGACCTGCAACCGGGCAGGTACCTCCCAGGTTCCCGGCCCAACGAAAGCCCCCAGACCCAAATGGAGAGGGGCTGCTTGGGGGACCCTGGGGCCCCTTCAGGCCAGCTAGGTCTTTGTGTCCTGGCTCCTTCGCTTTGGGAGCAGTCGCTGGACGTTCGGCACGTTGGCCGGAGAGTGCTTCTCGGGCCGCGACCTGCAACCGGGCAGGTACCTCCCAGGTTCCCGGCCCAACGAAAGCCCCCAGACCCAAATGGAGAGGGGCTGCTTGGGGGCCCCCTGGGGCCCCTTCAGGCCAGCTAGGTCTTTGGGTCCTGGCTCCTTCGCTTTGGGAGCAGTCGCTGGACGTTTCTCACGTTGGCCGGAGAGTGCTTCTCGGGCCGCGACCTGCAACCGGGCAGGTACCTCCCAGGTTCCCGGCCCAACGAAAGCCCCCAGACCCAAATGGAGAGGGGCTGCTTGGGGGCCCCCTGGGGCCCCTTCAGGCCAGCTAGGTCTTTGGGTCCTGGCTCCTTCGCTTTGGGAGCAGTCGCTGGACGTTTGGCATGTTGGCCGGAGAGTGCTTCTCGGGCCGCGACCTGCAACCGGGCAGGTACCTCCCAGGTTCCCGGCCCAACGAAAGCCCCCAGACCCAAATGGAGAGGGGCTGATGGGGGCCCCCTGGGGCCCCTTCAGGCCAGCTAGGTCTTTGGGTCCTGGCTCCTTCGCTTTGGGAGCAGTCGCTGGACGTTCGGCACGTTGGCCGGAGAGTGCTTCTCGGGCCGCGACCTGCAACCGGGCAGGTACCTCCCAGGTTCCCGGCCCAACGAAAGCCCCCAGACCCAAATGGAGAGGGGCTGCTTGGGGGCCCCCTGGGGCCCCTTCAGGCCAGCTAGGTCTTTGGGTCCTGGCTCCTTCGCTTTGGGAGCAGTCGCTGGACGTTGGGCACGTTGGCCGGAGAGTGCTTCTCGGGCCGCGACCTGCAACCGGGCAGGTACCTCCCAGGTTCCCGGCCCAACGAAAGCCCCCAGACCCAAATGGAGAGGGGCTGCTTGGGGGCCCCCTGGGGCCCCTTCAGGCCAGCTAGGTCTTTGGGTCCTGGCTCCTTCGCTTTGGGAGCAGTCGCTGGACGTTCGGCACGTTGGCCGCAGAGTGCTTCTCGGGCCGCGACCTGCAACCGGGCAGGTACCTCCCAGGTTCCCGGCCCAACGAAAGCCCCCAGACCCAAATGGAGAGGGGCTGCTTGGGGGCCCCCTGGGGCCCCTTCAGGCCAGCTAGGTCTTTGGGTCCTGGCTCCTTCGCTTTGGGAGCAGTCGCTGGACGTTTGGCACGTTGGCCGGAGAGTGCTTCTCGGGCCGCGACCTGCAACCGGGCAGGTACCTCCCAGGTTCCCGGCCCAACGAAAGCCCCCAGACCCAAATGGAGAGGGGCTGCTTGGGGGCCCCCTGGGGCCCCTTCAGGCCAGCTAGGTCTTTGGGTCCTGGCTCCTTCGCTTTGGGAGCAGTCGCTGGACGTTTGGCACGTTGGCCGGAGAGTGCTTCTCGGGCCGCGACCTGCAACCGGGCAGGTACCTCCCAGGTTCCCGGCCCAACGAAAGCCCCCAGACCCAAATGGAGAAGGGCTGCTTGGGGGCCCCCTGGGGCCCCTTCAGGCCAGCTAGGTCTTTGGGTCCTGGCTCCTTCGCTTTGGGAGCAGTCGCTGGACGTTTGGCACGTTGGCCGGAGAGTGCTTCTCGGGCCGCGACCTGCAACCGGGCAGGTACCTCCCAGGTTCCCGGCCCAACGAAAGCCCCCAGACCCAAATGGAGAGGGGCTGCTTGGGGGACCCTGGGGCCCCTTCAGGCCAGCTAGGTCTTTGGGTCCTGGCTCCTTCGCTTTGGGAGCAGTCGCTGGACGTTCGGCACGTTGGCCGGAGAGTGCTTCTCGGGCCGCGACCTGCAACCGGGCAGGTACCTCCCAGGTTCCCGGCCCAACGAAAGCCCCCAGACCCAAATGGAGAGGGGCTGCTTGGGGGCCCCCTGGGGCCCCTTCAGGCCAGCTAGGTCTTTGGGTCCTGGCTCCTTCGCTTTGGGAGCAGTCGCTGGACGTTTGGCACGTTGGCCGGAGAGTGCTTCTCGGGCCGCGACCTGCAACCGGGCAGGTACCTCCCAGGTTCCCGGCCCAACGAAAGCCCCCAGACCCAAATGGAGAGGGGCTGCTTGGGGGCCCCCTGGGGCCCCTTCAGGCCAGCTAGGTCTTTGGGTCCTGGCTCCTTTGCTTTGGGAGCAGTCGCTGGACGTTTGGCATGTTGGCCGGAGAGTGCTTCTCGGGCCGCGACCTGCAACCGGGCAGGTACCTCCCAGGTTCCCGGCCCAACGAAAGCCCCCAGACCCAAATGGAGAGGGGCTGATGGGGGCCCCCTGGGGCCCCTTCAGGCCAGCTAGGTCTTTGGGTCCTGGCTCCTTCGCTTTGGGAGCAGTCGCTGGACGTTGGGCACGTTGTCCGGAGAGTCCTTCTCGGGCCGCGACCTGCAACCGGGCAGGTACCTCCCAGGTTCCCGGCCCAACGAAAGCCCCCAGACCCAAATGGAGAGGGGCTGCTTGGGGGCCCCCTGGGGCCCCTTCAGGCCAGCTAGGTCTTTGGGTCCTGGCTCCTTCGCATTGGGAGCAGTCGCTGGACGTTCGGCACGTTGGCCGGAGAGTGCTTCTCGGGCCGCGACCTGCAACCGGGCAGGTACCTCCCAGGTTCCCGGCCCAACGAAAGCCCCCAGACCCAAATGGAGAGGGGCTGCTTGGGGGCCCCCTGGGGCCCCTTCAGGCCAGCTAGGTCTTTGGGTCCTGGCTCCTTCGCTTTGGGAGCAGTCGCTGGACGTTGGGCACGTTGGCCGGAGAGTGCTTCTCGGGCCGCGACCTGCAACCGGGCAGGTACCTCCCAGGTTCCCGGCCCAACGAAAGCCCCCAGACCCAAATGGAGAGGGGCTGCTTGGGGGCCCCCTGGGGCCCCTTCAGGCCAGCTAGGTCTTTGGGTCCTGGCTCCTTCGCTTTGGGAGCAGTCGCTGGACGTTCGGCACGTTGGCTGGAGAGTGCTTCTCGGGCCGCGACCTGCAACCGGGCAGGTACCTCCCAGGTTCCCGGCCCAACGAAAGCCCCCAGACCCAAATGGAGAGGGGCTGCTTGGGGGCCCCCTGGGGCCCCTTCAGGCCAGCTAGGTCTTTGGGTCCTGGCTCCTTCGCTTTGGGAGCAGTCGCTGGACGTTTGGCACGTTGGCCGGAGAGTGCTTCTCGGGCCGCGACCTGCAACCGGGCAGGTAGCTCCCAGGTTCCCAGCCCAACGAAAGCCCCCAGACCCAAATGGAGAGGGGCTGCTTGGGGGCCCCCTGGGGCCCCTTCAGGCCAGCTAGGTCTTTGGGTCCTGGCTCCTTCGCTTTGGGAGCAGTCGCTGGACGTTCGGCACGTTGGCCGCAGAGTGCTTCTCGGGCCACGACCTGCAACCGGGCAGGTACCTCCCAGGTTCCCGGCCCAACGAAAGCCCCCAGACCCAAATGGAGAGGGGCTGCTTGGGGGCCCCCTGGGGCCCCTTCAGGCCAGCTAGGTCTTTGGGTCCTGGCTCCTTCGCTTTGGGAGCAGTCGCTGGATGTTTGGCACGTTGGCCGGAGAGTGCTTCTCGGGCCGCGACCTGCAACCGGGCAGGTACCTCCCAGGTTCCCGGCCCAACGAAAGCCCCCAGACCCAAATGGAGAGGGGCTGCTTGGGGGCCCCCTGGGGCCCCTTCAGGCCAGCTAGGTCTTTGGGTCCTGGCTCCTTCGCTTTGGGAGCAGTCGCTGGACGTTGGGCACGTTGGCCGGAGAGTGCTTCTCGGGCCGCGACCTGCAACCGGGCAGGTACCTCCCAGGTTCCCGGCCCAACGAAAGCCCCCAGACCCAAATGGAGAGGGGCTGCTTGGGGGCCCCCTGGGGCCCCTTCAGGCCAGCTAGGTCTTTGGGTCCTGGCTCCTTCGCTTTGGGAGCAGTCGCTGGACGTTCGGCACGTTGGCCGGAGAGTGCTTCTCGGGCCGCGACCTGCAACCGGGCAGGTACCTCCCAGGTTCCCGGCCCAACGAAAGCCCCCAGACCCAAATGGAGAGGGGCTGCTTGGGGGCCCCCTGGGGCCCCTTCAGGCCAGCTAGGTCTTTGGGTCCTGGCTCCTTCGCTTTGGGAGCAGTCGCTGGACGTTCGGCACGTTGGCCGGAGAGTGCTTCTCGGGCCGCGACCTGCAACCGGGCAGGTACCTCCCAGGTTCCCGGCCCAACGAAAGCCCCCAGACCCAAATGGAGAGGGGCTGCTTGGGGGCCCCCTGGGGCCCCTTCAGGCCAGCTAGGTCTTTGGGTCCTGGCTCCTTCGCTTTGGGAGCAGTCGCTGGATGTTTGGCACGTTGGCCGGAGAGTGCTTCTCGGGCCGCGACCTGCAACCGGGCAGGTACCTCCCAGGTTCCCGGCCCAACGAAAGCCCCCAGACCCAAATGGAGAGGGGCTGCTTGGGGGCCCCCTGGGGCCCCTTCAGGCCAGCTAGGTCTTTGGGTCCTGGCTCCTTCGCTTTGGGAGCAGTCGCTGGACGTTTGGCACGTTGGCCGGAGAGTGCTTCTCGGGCCGCGACCTGCAACCGGGCAGGTACCTCCCAGGTTCCCGGCCCAACGAAAGCCCCCAGACCCAAATGGAGAGGGGCTGCTTGGGGGCCCCCTGGGGCCCCTTCAGGCCAGCTAGGTCTTTGGGTCCTGGCTCCTTCGCTTTGGGAGCAGTCGCTGGACGTTGGGCACGTTGGCCGGAGAGTGCTTCTCGGGCCGCGACCTGCAACCGGGCAGGTACCTCCCAGGTTCCCGGCCCAACGAAAGCCCCCAGACCCAAATGGAGAGGGGCTGCTTGGGGGCCCCCTGGGGCCCCTTCAGGCCAGCTAGGTCTTTGGGTCCTGGCTCCTTCGCTTTGGGAGCAGTCGCTGGACGTTTGGCACGTTGGCCGGAGAGTGCTTCTCGGGCCGCGACCTGCAACCGGGCAGGTACCTCCCAGGTTCCCGCCCCAACGAAAGCCCCCAGACCCAAATGGAGAGGGGCTGCTTGGGGGCCCCCTGGGGCCCCTTCAGGCCAGCTAGGTCTTTGGGTCCTGGCTCCTTCGCTTTGGGAGCAGTCGCTGGACGTTTGGCACGTTGGCCGGAGAGTGCTTCTCGGGCCGCGACCTGCAACCGGGCAGGTACCTCCCAGGTTCCCGGCCCAACGAAAGCCCCCAGACCCAAATGGAGAGGGGCTGCTTGGGGGCCCCCTGGGGCCCCTTCAGGCCAGCTAGGTCTTTGGGTCCTGGCTCCTTCGCTTTGGGAGCAGTCGCTGGACGTTTGGCATGTTGGCCGGAGAGTGCTTCTCGGGCCGCGACCTGCAACCGGGCAGGTACCTCCCAGGTTCCCGGCCCAACGAAAGCCCCCAGACCCAAATGGAGAGGGGCTGCTTGGGGGCCCCCTGGGGCCCCTTCAGGCCAGCTAGGTCTTTGGGTCCTGGCTCCTTCGCTTTGGGAGCAGTCGCTGGACGTTGGGCACGTTGGCCGGAGAGTGCTTCTCGGGCCGCGACCTGCAACCGGGCAGGTACCTCCCAGGTTCCCGGCCCAACGAAAGCCCCCAGACCCAAATGGAGAGGGGCTGCTTGGGGGCCCCCTGGGGCCCCTTCAGGCCAGCTAGGTCTTTGGGTCCTGGCTGCTTCGCTTTGGGAGCAGTCGCTGGACGTTTGGCACGTTGGCCGGAGAGTGCTTCTCGGGCCGCGACCTGCAACCGGGCAGGTACCTCCCAGGTTCCCGGCCCAACGAAAGCCCCCAGACCCAAATGGAGAGGGGCTGCTTGGGGGCCCCCTGGGGCCCCTTCAGGCCAGCTAGGTCTTTGGGTCCTGGCTCCTTCGCTTTGGGAGCAGTCGCTGGACGTTTGGCATGTTGGCCGGAGAGTGCTTCTCGGGCCGCGACCTGCAACCGGGCAGGTACCTCCCAGGTTCCCGGCCCAACGAAAGCCCCCAGACCCAAATGGAGAGGGGCTGCTTGGGGGCCCCCTGGGGCCCCTTCAGGCCAGCTAGGTCTTTGGGTCCTGGCTCCTTCGCTTTGGGAGCAGTCGCTGGACGTTGGGCACGTTGGCCGGAGAGTGCTTCTCGGGCCGCGACCTGCAACCGGGCAGGTACCTCCCAGGTTCCCGGCCCAACGAAAGCCCCCAGACCCAAATGGAGAGGGGCTGCTTGGGGGCCCCCTGGGGCCCCTTCAGGCCAGCTAGGTCTTTGGGTCCTGCCTCCTTCGCTTTGGGAGCAGTCGCTGGACGTTCGGCACGTTGGCCGGAGAGTGCTTCTCGGGCCGCGACCTGCAACCGGGCAGGTACCTCCCAGGTTCCCGGCCCAACGAAAGCCCCCAGACCCAAATGGAGAGGGGCTGCTTGGGGGCCCCCTGGGGCCCCTTCAGGCCAGCTAGGTCTTTGGGTCCTGGCTCCTTCGCTTTGGGAGCAGTCGCTGGACGTTTGGCACGTTGGCCGGAGAGTGCTTCTCGGGCCGCGACCTGCAACCGGGCAGGTAGCTCCCAGGTTCCCGGCCCAACGAAAGCCCCCAGACCCAAATGGAGAGGGGCTGCTTGGGGGCCCCCTGGGGCCCCTTCAGGCCAGCTAGGTCTTTGGGTCCTGGCTCCTTCGCTTTGGGAGCAGTCGCTGGACGTTTGGCATGTTGGCCGGAGAGTGCTTCTCGGGCCGCGACCTGCAACCGGGCAGGTACCTCCCAGGTTCCCGGCCCAACGAAAGCCCCCAGACCCAAATGGAGAGGGGCTGCTTGGGGGCCCCCTGGGGCCCCTTCAGGCCAGCTAGGTCTTTGGGTCCTGGCTCCTTCGCTTTGGGAGCAGTCGCTGGACGTTGGGCACGTTGGCCGGAGAGTGCTTCTCGGGCCGCGACCTGCAACCGGGCAGGTACCTCCCAGGTTCCCGGCCCAACGAAAGCCCCCAGACCCAAATGGAGAGGGGCTGCTTGGGGGCCCCCTGGGGCCCCTTCAGGCCAGCTAGGTCTTTGGGTCCTGGCTGCTTCGCTTTGGGAGCAGTCGCTGGACGTTTGGCACGTTGGCCGGAGAGTGCTTCTCGGGCCGCGACCTGCAACCGGGCAGGTACCTCCCAGGTTCCCGGCCCAACGAAAGCCCCCAGACCCAAATGGAGAGGGGCTGCTTGGGGGCCCCCTGGGGCCCCTTCAGGCCAGCTAGGTCTTTGGGTCCTGGCTCCTTCGCTTTGGGAGCAGTCGCTGGACGTTTGGCATGTTGGCCGGAGAGTGCTTCTCGGGCCGCGACCTGCAACCGGGCAGGTACCTCCCAGGTTCCCGGCCCAACGAAAGCCCCCAGACCCAAATGGAGAGGGGCTGCTTGGGGGCCCCCTGGGGCCCCTTCAGGCCAGCTAGGTCTTTGGGTCCTGGCTCCTTCGCTTTGGGAGCAGTCGCTGGACGTTGGGCACGTTGGCCGGAGAGTGCTTCTCGGGCCGCGACCTGCAACCGGGCAGGTACCTCCCAGGTTCCCGGCCCAACGAAAGCCCCCAGACCCAAATGGAGAGGGGCTGCTTGGGGGCCCCCTGGGGCCCCTTCAGGCCAGCTAGGTCTTTGGGTCCTGGCTCCTTCGCTTTGGGAGCAGTCGCTGGACGTTCGGCACGTTGGCCGGAGAGTGCTTCTCGGGCCGCGACCTGCAACCGGGCAGGTACCTCCCAGGTTCCCGGCCCAACGAAAGCCCCCAGACCCAAATGGAGAGGGGCTGCTTGGGGGCCCCCTGGGGCCCCTTCAGGCCAGCTAGGTCTTTGGGTCCTGGCTCCTTCGCTTTGGGAGCAGTCGCTGGACGTTTGGCACGTTGGCCGGAGAGTGCTTCTCGGGCCGCGACCTGCAACCGGGCAGGTACCTCCCAGGTTCCCGGCCCAACGAAAGCCCCCAGACCCAAATGGAGAGGGGCTGCTTGGGGGCCCCCTGGGGCCCCTTCAGGCCAGCTAGGTCTTTGGGTCCTGGCTCCTTCGCTTTGGGAGCAGTCGCTGGACGTTCGGCACGTTGGCCGCAGAGTGCTTCTCGGGCCGCGACCTGCAACCGGGCAGGTACCTCCCAGGTTCCCGGCCCAACGAAAGCCCCCAGACCCAAATGGAGAGGGGCTGCTTGGGGGCCCCCTGGGGCCCCTTCAGGCCAGCTAGGTCTTTGGGTCCTGGCTCCTTCGCTTTGGGAGCAGTCGCTGGACGTTCGGCACGTTGGCCGCAGAGTGCTTCTCGGGCCGCGACCTGCAACCGGGCAGGTACCTCCCAGGTTCCCGGCCCAACGAAAGCCCCCAGACCCAAATGGAGAGGGGCTGCTTGGGGGCCCCCTGGGGCCCCTTCAGGCCAGCTAGGTCTTTGGGTCCTGGCTCCTTCGCTTTGGGAGCAGTCGCTGGACGTTCGGCACGTTGGCCGGAGAGTGCTTCTCGGGCCGCGACCTGCAACCGGGCAGGTACCTCCCAGGTTCCCGGCCCAACGAAAGCCCCCAGACCCAAATGGAGAGGGGCTGCTTGGGGGCCCCCTGGGGCCCCTTCAGGCCAGCTAGGTCTTTGGGTCCTGGCTCCTTCGCTTTGGGAGCAGTCGCTGGACGTTTGGCACGTTGGCCGGAGAGTGCTTCTCGGGCCGCGACCTGCAACCGGGCAGGTACCTCCCAGGTTCCCGGCCCAACGAAAGCCCCCAGACCCAAATGGAGAGGGGCTGCTTGGGGGCCCCCTGGGGCCCCTTCAGGCCAGCTAGGTCTTTGGGTCCTGGCTCCTTCGCTTTGGGAGCAGTCGCTGGACGTTGGGCACGTTGGCCGGAGAGTGCTTCTCGGGCCGCGACCTGCAACCGGGCAGGTACCTCCCAGGTTCCCGGCCCAACGAAAGCCCCCAGACCCAAATGGAGAGGGGCTGCTTGGGGGCCCCCTGGGGCCCCTTCAGGCCAGCTAGGTCTTTGGGTCCTGGCTCCTTCGCTTTGGGAGCAGTCGCTGGACGTTCGGCACGTTGGCCGGAGAGTGCTTCTCGGGCCGCGACCTGCAACCGGGCAGGTACCTCCCAGGTTCCCGGCCCAACGAAAGCCCCCAGACCCAAATGGAGAGGGGCTGCTTGGGGGCCCCCTGGGGCCCCTTCAGGCCAGCTAGGTCTTTGGGTCCTGGCTCCTTCGCTTTGGGAGCAGTCGCTGGACGTTCGGCACGTTGGCCGGAGAGTGCTTCTCGGGCCGCGACCTGCAACCGGGCAGGTACCTCCCAGGTTCCCGGCCCAACGAAAGCCCCCAGACCCAAATGGAGAGGGGCTGCTTGGGGGCCCCCTGGGGCCCCTTCAGGCCAGCTAGGTCTTTGGGTCCTGGCTCCTTCGCTTTGGGAGCAGTCGCTGGACGTTCGGCACGTTGGCCGGAGAGTGCTTCTCGGGCCGCGACCTGCAACCGGGCAGGTACCTCCCAGGTTCCCGGCCCAACGAAAGCCCCCAGACCCAAATGGAGAGGGGCTGCTTGGGGGCCCCCTGGGGCCCCTTCAAGCCAGCTAGGTCTTTGGGTCCTGGCTGCTTCGCTTTGGGAGCAGTCGCTGGACGTTTGGCACGTTGGCCGGAGAGTGCTTCTCGGGCCGCGACCTGCAACCGGGCAGGTACCTCCCAGGTTCCCGGCCCAACGAAAGCCCCCAGACCCAAATGGAGAGGGGCTGCTTGGGGGCCCCCTGGGGCCCCTTCAGGCCAGCTAGGTCTTTGGGTCCTGGCTCCTTCGCTTTGGGAGCAGTCGCTGGACGTTCGGCACGTTGGCCGGAGAGTGCTTCTCGGGCCGCGACCTGCAACCGGGCAGGTACCTCCCAGGTTCCCGGCCCAACGAAAGCCCCCAGACCCAAATGGAGAGGGGCTGCTTGGGGGCCCCCTGGGGCCCCTTCAGGCCAGCTAGGTCTTTGGGTCCTGGCTCCTTCGCTTTGGGAGCAGTCGCTGGACGTTCGGCACGTTGGCCGGAGAGTGCTTCTCGGGCCGCGACCTGCAACCGGGCAGGTACCTCCCAGGTTCCCGGCCCAACGAAAGCCCCCAGACCCAAATGGAGAGGGGCTGCTTGGGGGCCCCCTGGGGCCCCTTCAGGCCAGCTAGGTCTTTGGGTCCTGGCTCCTTCGCTTTGGGAGCAGTCGCTGGACGTTGGGCACGTTGGCCGGAGAGTGCTTCTCGGGCCGCGACCTGCAACCGGGCAGGTACCTCCCAGGTTCCCGGCCCAACGAAAGCCCCCAGACCCAAATGGAGAGGGGCTGCTTGGGGGCCCCCTGGGGCCCCTTCAGGCCAGCTAGGTCTTTGGGTCCTGGCTCCTTCGCTTTGGGAGCAGTCGCTGGACGTTGGGCACGTTGGCCGGAGAGTGCTTCTCGGGCCGCGACCTGCAACCGGGCAGGTACCTCCCAGGTTCCCGGCCCAACGAAAGCCCCCAGACCCAAATGGAGAGGGGCTGCTTGGGGGCCCCCTGGGGCCCCTTCAGGCCAGCTAGGTCTTTGGGTCCTGGCTCCTTCGCTTTGGGAGCAGTCGCTGGACGTTTGGCACGTTGGCCGGAGAGTGCTTCTCGGGCCGCGACCTGCAACCGGGCAGGTACCTCCCAGGTTCCCGGCCCAACGAAAGCCCCCAGACCCAAATGGAGAGGGGCTGCTTGGGGGCCCCCTGGGGCCCCTTCAGGCCAGCTAGGTCTTTGGGTCCTGGCTCCTTCGCTTTGGGAGCAGTCGCTGGACGTTGGGCATGTTGGCCGGAGAGTGCTTCTCGGGCCGCGACCTGCAACCGGGCAGGTACCTCCCAGGTTCCCGGCCCAACGAAAGCCCCCAGACCCAAATGGAGAGGGGCTGCTTGGGGGCCCCCTGGGGCCCCTTCAGGCCAGCTAGGTCTTTGGGTCCTGGCTCCTTCGCTTTGGGAGCAGTCGCTGGACGTTTGGCA
>NW_028168089.1:0-20915 GCF_964237585.1 Gallinula chloropus | reverse complement strand
CGTGCACCACTCCGATTCCCACTCCTGAAAACAACACAAGGAGAGCGGCTTTGCATGAAAGATCACTGACAACCCAAAACATGGAGGTTGAAGACCCTCACCCTGCTCCGGGGTTATCTGAGGGACAGTCCCTCCTAACTCTGGGCTTTCCTCCTCCTGCCATACTTGAGGATTGTATTTAAAACTCCTAGCTTTGTCTAGGGGGAGAGAGAGGGAGAGAGAACACGCTGTCCTCCTGTCATTTCTCCGCTGGTATTTCATGTGCTACATTAAAACCTCAAAGAGAAAAATCCCGGTAAGCCAGAACCACGGTGCCTCTGTCTCCTGCTGTCTGGTGGGTTTGTGTTTCTCTGGAAGCGCCTGCAGACGATATCTGCAGGGGAAAGAAGAAAGCTGGGGGCAGAGGCGTGAGATCTAAACACCTCCTCGGCGTCCCAAGGCATTTGGCCAAAGTCTCACAACCGCACCAGGCAGTAGCAGCCCTAAGGCAGAGGATCTGTTCTGTGGGGATCTCTGCATATCAAGGTCACCCAAGGGTAGGAGGAAGAGCAGTGGGCTGGTGGCCTGAACTCAGGGCAGCGTGATGGGCCCTCAGCCCACGCCATTGTTTCTGATCAGCAATGCTGGACTGAGCCCCAGCTGTGCAGGTGGGAGAAACAGCATCTCGCCCTCACGATCTTGGGGTCCAGGGACCCTTTTTATTTAGTGGGAGGTTTTAGGTGTAACCTTGGAATGGCTTGTGCTGTGCTGCCAGCTCCAGTTCCAAAGGTCTGAATCCAAATCAGGTGATAGAAACAAGAGGTCTTTGCGTGGGTGAGCGTTAGCTGACAGTGCCTACGAGCGGTCCTTGTTTTGCTGGATGAAACCCTGAGAAAGGGGAGAAGTGAAGTTTCTAACATGTAGTTTCATGGATTACGATGTTAGCAACACTCAAGAAAGCACTGGGATAAATCCCTGAGGAAACCCACGGATGAAACTCAGCCTTCCCTCACCAAATCCGGAAGCGATGGCGCAGCATCACTAAGGAAGGGACACACACCCAGCCTCAAGGGCCCCATCCTTACCCAGTGCCTCCAATTCCTGAGCGACTTCTTTCCACACGGGCTCGATGTGGATGCAGCTGAAGCACCAGTCTGAGGTTATTTTAATGAGGTAAGGTTTCTTGAAGCTGTCTGGCACGATTTCGTTGATGTAGTGAGAAAAATGGAGCAAATACTTCTCGTCGGAGGTGTCGCGCTTCTCCGAATTGAAGGGGAAATGGAAGAAGGACTCATCAAAATAAAAGCCTTCGTGGAAGTGGTGGAACTGGCGATGCTGGTGCTGAGAGTAGACCTGGCTTTCCCCGGTGTCTCCGTAGCGATCAAAGTTTGCCCTCTTTTCTTCATTGGAGAGGATCTGGGAAGCAGATCACAGAAAAACGGTCACCTGAAATCATGAGGGGGAACTGCCCTGTAGTAATCCCAGAGTAAATAACTGCAGCTGCACAAGAATGGGCTACAAGGGAATGCATGGCCTCTGCTGCGTGTCAGAGGAATGAATATTCTGGAAAAGGGAACTATTGCATCTCCTCCAGGCTCACTGTGGGGGGAAAAGGTTCCAAAAAGCCAAAGCTCAAAGAAAACCCTGTAAATTGAGACCACCGTCCTCACTTCTGCCACCGATCGCTCCTCGAGCCCCAGCATCACATCGCCTGAGCACCAACGCTCTCGCCCTGAGTGGCTTTTGCCAGCAGCATCTGCTTGAACGTTGGGGGTTTTCTCAGAGCATCAGAAAGTGCCAACAGTTTTGCCAAGCAGCTGGCAGCCCCCCCCAGAGAAACTGGTTTTCAGCTGGGAGGTGATGACTCTCTTAACTTCTGTGGGCTGGGCTCGCCTGCTGTGGAAGTATCGGGTCAGCCGCTGCAAACTGGGGCAGCCAATTTCAAGCGCCACGTGGGAGCAGCATGCAAATAACTACTTATGCAAAGAATAATGTGAAGCAACTAAGGCCTGTGGTGATTAATGCTGCTTACATCATCCTCAAGGATGCTTATATGGACACATGGCATGAACAAGACACCTGCCTGGCTGCACAGGGCTCGGTGCCTACCCACTCTTCCCTTGTTCAAGGCTTTTGAGTGAAAGCAGGGCAGGCTGGTAACAAAACATTTGCAGCAGAGGCCAGGCTGGTGTTGTCCAGCAACTCTCTGTTAAGAAAGCAAAGGAAGCTCTTCTGGTCAGCAGTATCTGTCTCCACAGGCTGGAGTGCCTTTCCTGTGCGGACATTTGTGGAATGAGCACAAAGGCACATACACAAAAATAGGGTGACTTAACTTCTACTGACAGCCCGAGTTTAGCACGAAGAGTGTGTTACCTCGTAGGCCTTGCTGATCTGGATGAATTTGTCTTCTGCTCCTGGGTCCTTGTTTTTGTCAGGGTGCCTACAAGGCAGAACCAGAGGAAAAGGGGGTCAGCAGTTCCCTGGGGAGGGGGGGGACACAGTGAGCTGTCAGCCTCCATTTAGAGGCCAGCGGGGTGGGGACAGTTAGGGCGGGTGATGGCATCCCCTGAGGCCAACGTGAGATTTTATGCCCAGCTTGTCCTCCCCCATCCCAAAATGCAGCACAGGGACATGGGCTGTGCGCCTGCAGACCTGTCCCTCCATCTGATCCATTGCCAACAGCCTGAGCCCAGGACGAGGGAGCGCTTCTCCTCATACCTGGTGCAGTGACACATCCCTCAGCTGCTGCCCTACATATCTACTGTGTTCTTCCCACAGCACAGCTCCCGGGACAGCCCTGGGGAATGTCCCAGGCAAAACTACAGGCTCCAAAAGCTCCACGAGGTTGTTTTCTGAGGCGATGCCTCGAGCTTGCTCCTCGGCACGTACCCCGCTGATCTGACATTTGTGGCCCTGAGGCGTCTTCCCTTCAGCACGGGGGTTGAGTCACCCTCAGGCATCAACGTATCAAACCGAGCCGGGGCTGCTGGTGGAGGAGATGTTCCCAGCTGAGTCCGGGATAACTTTCCCCACACACACACCGTGGCCAGACTCCAAGGGGGTTTTACAGGACGGATCGCTCGCGAGAAGGCACGCGCTGGATCCTCGGCCTGTGAGGAGGAGCCGGTGCGGTCTGGGAGCTCCCGCTGAGCCTCCGGCACAGCCAGCCGGGTAAGGAGGCTCACGCCGCCCCCCCGCCCCCAGCAGCACTACCTGCTGCCCGGCGGCCTAGCCCTGCCAACACGAACGGGTGCCCGTCCCCGTGTCCGCCCCGCCCCGCCGCGCCGCTGGGGCTGCGGGGGCCGGAGCAGCGCCCGGGACTGGCTGGAGGCACGTACCATTCCCGGGCGAGCCGCTTGTAGGCCTTCTTGATGTCGGCCTGGCTGGAGCTCCGGCCGACCCCCAGGACGCGGTACGGGTCGAAATCCCCCGCCACAGCCTGCGCTCCCAGGGCCGCCAGCAGCAGGGCGGCGGCCCAGGCCAGGCCCGCCCGCCCCAGCTCCATGGCTCCGGCGGAGGCTCGGAGGGGCGGACAGCGGCGCCCAGGGGACCGGCGACCGGCGAGGGCCGCGGACGGGCCGCCCTCACCCACCCTGCGCCGCCGCTTCCGGCGCGCCCGCCCCGCCGTCACCATAGAGACGGCGCCGGCTTCCGGTCACCGAGACGAGCGGCTGGAGCGGCGGCGGCCGCGGCGCAATGGAAGAAGCGCAGCGACGGGCCCTGCGGCGCGGCCGGGCGCGGCTGGTGGCGGCGTTGCGGGTGGCACCGCTCTGGGACCTGCTGGAGGAACGAGGCCTCTTCACCCGGCCCATGGTGGAGGAGCTGCAGGTGCGCCGGGGCGGGCTCCGGGCCCGGGCCCCGCGTCCCGGTGACAGACTTGGGGGCGGGGACGGGTCCCGGTGATAGGCCTGGTGATGGGGGTGGGTTTCTAGGTTCCGGCAACAGGCCTGGAGCCGGGCTCCGGGTGCCGGTGACCGGCCTCGGGGGCGGGCCCCGGGTCCCTCTCAGGCCTGGCAACCGCCCCCCTATCTCCTCACCCCGGTGACGGCCCCGAGAAGGGCTCTCGTGTCCGCTGTTCCCTGTGACAGGCCCAGGTGAGGCTGGTCCCTGTGTGCCCCTCACCCCACTGCCAGGCCTGGGGACTGGCCCCTGTCCCTCCTTGTCCCTGTAGGTGAGATGTGTAAGGTTTCTCCTCCCCTTCGCGTCCCCTCCCTCTCCCCTCAGCTCTATCTTTGAGTCCCATCCCCACCATTGGGGCTCCCATTTCCTCTCCATTGCTGGTGTCAGGCTTGGGGACTTTGTCCCGCACACCAGTGACAGTCCACTGAGCAGCCTCATGTCCCTCCAAGCCCTCTCAGTGGAGGCAGCAGGGTTTTGTGGTGATAAGGGGGACAGGGCTGGGGTTCAGGTGGCTGCAGGCGTCTCTGACTGCGTCTGGTGGGTCTCAGTCTCATCTGCCCCATATAGACGTACTTGGTGCAGATCCCCACTTTTCCACTCTCTGGGTGCCAGCCACGAAGGCAGAACGCCATGGCTTAGAGCAATCACACATTGTCCTGGTCTTTCCTCCTCCGCAGAGTGCCAGTAGCCGAGGAGACCAAGCCCGGCAGCTGGTCATTGACCTGGAGACTCGAGGGAAGCAGGCTTTTCCCATGTTCCTCTCGATCCTGCGGGATACCGGGCAGGGTGACCTTGCGGACATGCTTGTCGAGGAGTGCGAATGCCTGCCGGCGCTGCCGCAGCTGGGGGACCTGAGGCCCGTTGAGCTGGACATACAGGGAGAAAAACATCATAAAAGTCAGTATTAAGGGCACAGCTGTTTCCCAGGCAAATGGCAGCGTGGGGGGTGGCAGCTGGGATCCCTCTCAGTGTGGGTCACAAGCTGCGAAGTCCTGGCTCTCGTTATCCTGG
This sequence comes from Gallinula chloropus, assembly GCF_964237585.1. Classification (NCBI taxonomy): domain Eukaryota; kingdom Metazoa; phylum Chordata; class Aves; order Gruiformes; family Rallidae; genus Gallinula; species Gallinula chloropus. The sequence goes on along the minus strand of NW_028168089.1, from coordinate 16,025 downwards.
ACCACATGCGGATCCAGCTTGTGTGGTGGTGGGGAGAAGCTGCAGTCTGTGGAACCCTGAGAAAGGGAACACAGATGTGATGTCCTATCTCACCCTAGCAGCAGGACTGCTGCAATAGGAGGCTGTTGGTTCAGAGCCTTCTGGGGACCCTGGTTGGATACTGATCGCACCAAATTGGAAAGGGGAGCAGGCAAGACCTGACTGTCCTCTGTATTTACAGGTGTGCGTGTCCCTGAACGTTTGCCCATCCAAGCTGAGAGCGAAAGAGCTCGAATCCCTCCTGTGCCAGTTCAGGGTAAGCCATGTCCTGGGCTGTTCCAGTGGGATCTGGTGCCAAATGCTCCTTTCCAGCATGCGGCAGGGTGGGAAGGGCGAATTTGTGTGTGCCACCACAGGTGGCAGGTCAGGATTGACATCAGCTCTGAGAAAAATGGGTGTAACATCTCATCACGGAGTGCAGAGAGCTAAACCCTGTCTCTCTGTTGCATGTTGTAGGTTCGGCTGTCGACAAGAGGAACCATGATCTGGTCAGTATTTGGTCAGGCCAATAGCATTCCCTGTTAAGCTGCAATAACGAACACGTGCCCACGGCGTGTGTCAGGGGGCATGTGGGGAAGAGAGCGTTGCAGATACAGCAGTGGGGGTGTCTTGAGTTGCCCTCCAAGAGCTTGTGGGTGTCTAATGTGAAGTGAATAGTTTGGCTGTGTGTAAGGCTCTTGGCTGTATCAGCGTGGGTGTAGCCACATAAAATTCCTACGGTGCTGTTGTCAATGGTATAGCCAAGTCCCTGGGACATTTGTCTGCCTGTTCCCTTGGCTCCTCGTGAGGGCTCTTGTGGGGAGGTTTGAAGATGGTGCCTGAAAAATCTCCCAAAGCTTTGTCACCCCGCTGCCAGACATGCCGCAGGTAAAGCAGCAGCCAGTTTTCTGTGAGGGCAGTCCCCAACTCAACAGGTTGGTTTGTGTTTGCTGGCTGCTGTGGGGAAGGGAACTCTTATCCATCATCCCCAGGTGTGAAAGAGCTGTGCAGTGAGCTACTTCCAGGACTCCTTTTCCTTGCTGGCGTTGTGTCCTGCTGGGAGTAGCCGGTGAGTGCTCTGAGGGTGTTTAATTGCAACGTGGTGCCCGACAGGTCTACGAGCTGAAAGGGGACCCATGCGGGCACTGCCTGATCATCAACAACGTCAACTTCAGCAGAGATGCAAATCTTTCGACTCGAGAGGGCTCTGATGTGGACTGCAGGAAGCTGGAGAAGCGCTTCAAGGCCTTGCGCTTCGATGTCCTGACCCAACGAGATCTGAGGGCTCAGGTGAGACCATCTGCATCCGGTGAACATGAGGGACAAGAGGCAAGCCCCAAAAGTGACAGGGGTGCATTATGAGACACCCCCCATGCTGTCAGCACCCTGAAAGCCCCAGCCTGTGCCTCATGGAGAGGTAATTGACTGTGCACATCCTTTTATCTTATTGCCACGCCGCAGCTGCAGAAGGGGAAAGGACCTTGTGTGTTTTCACCCTTCTGCCTGAACTTTGATTCCTGGTTGTGCAATTTGTAGGGAAACAGGTGAGGTTGTACTTTGAGTAACCCTGGAGGCAATTAATCTGGCTGTAGAGGCCTCCAGGGTTACTTGAAGCAGCACAGAGAGCTAAATCACCCGGAGTGGCCGCTGAGAGTAAAACAAGGCTCTCTGCTCACCCACAGTCCCCTTGTTAGAAGCGGCACATTTCGGTGGGTTAATGGTGTGGAAGTGCAAGGGGTTTTTTACCTTGCTGTGGGGGTTTTTTATGTTGTTGTGGGACTTTTTTACTTTGCTGTGTTGTAAAGAATGCAGTGAGGAGAGAAAGATGTGTACTTACTGTGCCCCATGTTAAATTAGGGCAGGAATACTCGCTCTCTGCCGATGGCTTTTGCTGCCTGCATGCAGGGTGTGTATTATCCCGCTTCCCCTGGACAAAAACTGTTGGCCAGATCGAGATGGACTCGATTCTTCTGAGCAGCACAGCTGTGACAGGCTGATGAGAGCAGGGCCCAGCGTAATCCCTGCCTGAGGTATGGGTTGGCAGGCTCTCACCATGACGTTTTCTGTGTAGGAAATGGTGTTGGAGCTGCAGAAGCTGGCCAGGCGGGACCACAGTGCCTTGGACTGCTGCATCGTGGTGATCCTTTCCCATGGTTGTCAGGTGGGTCTGTGGCATCTCTCCCCGTGCTCGTTAGGCAGGCTGCCTGCGTGGGAAGGGGTTCGTTACCCACGCTGGGGTCTCAAGCGGGGCAGGAGGGAAGCAGCCTGTCGTGACCCATCTGATGGCCGTTCGGCTGTTGCAGCGTGTTGCAAGGAGTCACACTCTCCTGTCCGGGTTAACGAAAGCGGGAGTGTCTCCGGTGCTGCTGTTGCCTGGTCTGGTGTTGCCTGTGGACCAGCGTTCTCTGTTTCAGAGGTCGGGGTGTATAGTTCAGATCCAAGTGACGGTCACAGAGTGCAGGGAGGCAGCGCCAGCCCTTCCCGTCTCCAGGAAGCCATTGTTAGCAGGAAAGCCTGTTTGTCACAAGTCAGAGGCCTCGAAGGATGAGGAGAGCCATAGTTTGCAAAACTGTCTCTGTTTGGTGCCTGCTATCCCAGGGGATAGCAGACCCCGGTCACAGGAGGAGGTGGGATAGGAGCTGGGCAGCAGGAAGAGATGGATCACTGGGTTTTAACACATTTGTAAGGACTCCTGGGCAGCCCCTCGCCCTGGCACAGCACGCCTGTGCGCAGAGGCCAGGAAGTGGGATTCATTGTGGTGCCGTTAGGCTACAGAGAGACAGAAGTGAGAGCGCCCAATGGGAAATGGAACTGGCCTTGACTTCTGCTTTACTAGCTCCTGGATTTTCCTCTTGCAGACGAGCCATATTCAGTTTCCTGGAGCCATTTACGGAGCGGATGGACGACCCATTCCCATAGAAAAGATTGTGAACTATTTCAATGGGTCCCATTGCCCGACTTTGAGAGGAAAACCCAAACTCTTCTTCATCCAGGCCTGTGGTGGAGGTGAATCTTTGTTTTAGCTCCCAAAGTGAATCAGCTGTTGGGTGTAAGCAGGCTCCAGATGTGGTTAGGCTTTGGCTTCTCGTTCCCTTTTTGTTTGTCATCTCTTTCTCCAGCTCTCTTACTCCCAGCCATGAATACTTACAGCTAGCGCAGGTTGAGTCTAAGGACTCAGGCACAGGATGAAAGGGGGGAGTAACTGCAGCGCAGGGCTGGGCAGCACATCCTGAGTAGATGCTGCAGGTCCTGAGCTGTGACCTGACCAGAGCAGTGTGAACTGTGGGTGTTTGTGCAAATCGCTGGTGGCTCCGACTCGCCTGCAGCCCGTGTTCCGCAAAGCTGCTTCTCGCAGCGGGCCTCTACTCATTCTTCTTCTGATGAGATGTTTTTCCCCATCCAGTGGAGGATGAGCAATTGCTGAACGCTCGCGGAAGGCGAGTCTCAGCCAGAGTTGTCTTGCTGCTCTTTGCAGAACAAAAGGATCGGGGCTTTCTAGTGGATTGCGATTCGCCCAGCGATGAAGCCCCCGGAAGTTCTTTGGAGTCGGACGCGACTCCCTTTCAGGCTCCCTCGGCTAACTTGGATGAGCCAGATGCCATAGCCAGCTTGCCCACGCCTAGTGACATCTTGGTCTCCTACTCCACTTTTCCAGGTGAGCCATCCTGCACAAATCCCTTGCAGAGGGATTAGTGGAATACTCAGAGCTCCATTTCCGAAGTCGAGGACAGTCAGGGACAGCCGGCTCCGTTGGAGACGACACCAGAGAGTGGCAGTAACACTGCCAGACAAGAAGGCTGGAAGGCTGGCTTTACCAGTGATCTTTTCATTCTTTCTCCCAAGGTTTTGTCTCCTGGAGGGAGGTGTCCAGTGGCTCGTGGTACGTGGAAATGCTGGACAGCGTGCTGGAGCAGTATGCCCACTCAGAAGATCTGCTGAACATGCTACTGCGGGTAAACCTGGTTTGGTTTCTTTTGTTTGTCTCCCTGCTTGTTGTAACCCCTAGTACAAAAGCAGAGTCAGAGCCACAGCTGGGCTGGTTGTGGAGGCCTCTGCTTCGGAAAGGAGCAACGATACTGTGCGTTCGTTGTATGGGCTGGGTAATAGGAGGCACTGTGGGGAGGTCTAAGTACAAAGGGAACAGCTGGCATCGATCGGCCAGAAGTTCCCTCAAGGTTCCTCTGGCAAGAAGTGAGCCTGGAAGTACAGGCTTTCATCTTTCCAAGGGGACTGCTAAAAAATTGCATAGCTTATCCAAACTGTCAGGGTGCAGGGGACTCTTGTAAGCATGTAGGGGTGCGATTGCACCCTTGGGCAAGACCCTCTGGGTCTCTGGTGCCCAGAGATCTCCACAGGCACACTCTCCCTTTGGGTCTAGTGTCTCCTGGAGCTCCTGCAACACCGTGGAACATCTAGAGCATCTTGCCCTTGGAAAGGTGATGCCAGGTGTTTGTTTCCTGGCGAGTGAGGAGCACAGTGCACAGGGAATGTGGAGCCAGCATGGCTAATAACCCTTTTCCTTGGCGTGCTTTGTTGGCTAGAGACGTTGCTGAAGCTGGGGACATGTGTAGGTCCTTCCAGTCGCCAGTGCTGTAGGGTCAGAGCCTCACGGGGAGGCAGCAGTGGACAGGACATACTTTGTAGTTGTTTTCCTGGCGTCATGGCGCTGGTTTCCAATGCAGTGGCTGTTGAACTGAAGGGAGCAGTGACCTGAGACCCACCCAGCCTCCACCGGTTGGCATTCAGTGCAAGGGAAGCGACCCTGGGGAAATGAGAGGCGTGGCTGAAGTAGAAGTAGGTGGAAAGGGAATTTGCTTTGAAGAAAAGGCCTGAAGAGAAAGGGGAAACACTGGCTGGAGGCAGCGGTGGCTGGTGCAGCCAGGTTTCTTTAAGAGTCGTGTTCCCTCCAGTCCCCTTTGTTTTTGCTGGTGAAAGTGGCTCATTTTAGGAGACATGCCTGCTCTGCCATCCCCTTCCCCATCCCCGTTTCTCCTGCAAGAGTTCCCACTCCTCAGTGGCTCTCCATCTGTTCTCAGGTGGCAAACGCTGTCTCTGCCAAGGGGAAGTACAAGCAGATCCCTGGCTGTTTCAACTTTCTCCGTAAAAAATTCTTCTTCCTGTGCAAATGACATGTGGGCTGTGAGGTCCCACCGAGCAGGACAGCTGCTCCCCCACAGCTGGATGAAACCTGTGCCTGCCCTGACATGGCATCGGTGCTCTCTGAGCCATTGTCTGTCTGCTGAGAGGTTTCACTTGAGTTGTGTGATCTGTGACTGCTGTGAAATGGAGATAGGGTGGGGACTGGCGCTGTGCCGATGGGGACAGAACAGGAATGGATGAAGGAAGCCCCTTTGCCTGGGCAGGCACCGGCTGGAGCCTCTGCGTGTGCAAAGGAGAGCAGAGTGCCCCTGGCTCACTGCAACATGGCTGTACCAGTCCTCTGCCTGTCGTTTCTGGGTGACATTGACGTTTGTGTCCTTCACTGCCCTGGTAAGCAGGTGATGGACTCAAGGTCGGCCGTGTACATGGAACGGAATGATTTCTGCTGCTGTTGGTTCTTGTTTTCAATTAAGCACAATGAAAAAGGAAAAATAATCCTTTGCACTGTATTGTCTGGTCTGTTCCTCCTCCCACACAACATCCCAGCACCTCCTGAAGGCTTCTCTGCAGCAGGATGGGCAAGGGAATCCTCATTTTTTTAGCCTCCTGCCAATGCCAGTAGTGTTTCCAGGGTGGCTGTGCTAGTGGGCCGGGAAGGCAGCTCACATCCTTCTGAGGAGTGCATTGGATGCTAGATGGAGTTACAATAGGAAACCCATGAGGATTCCTTGGAATACTGCAGCTGCGTTAAAGCTCTGTCATTATGAGCTGCTGTGGTGGCAGGTTGGGTCAGGAACCCTGGATGTTTGTGGGGTTTTGGGGAGGAAGCAACCCAGGGGCCCACAGAGCCGGCAGTGCAGGGAGGAGCGGGCTGTCCCGCTTTGCCTCAGCGCTGCTGGAGTGAGCAAGGAACCCTCACGTGTGGGATTCACCTGCCATTCTCCGATCTGCCTTTGCTGCATATTTACACTTGGGGGGTGTGGGGGGGTGTTGTTTGTTGGGAGTTTTTTTGAGCATTTTAGGCACTTTCCCTTCCCTCCAGCGCAGCTTGGGTTCTAGGTACTGAGGTGAGCAGCCAGTTGGAGATATGCCTTGCTGCGAGATGCTGTGGTGGAAAGAGGGGAAACCAGGGAAGAGGAGCTGTGAATTCTAAGTTTTATTCGAAAAGGAGAAGAGCAAGAGAGGTGGGAACTGATCTGTGAGATGACGTGGTGAACACGCACTGAGGAGAACCAGGGGGAGACACAACAGCTCCAAGGAACCATTGTCTCCATCCCCTCCCTGTGCTTGGTCAGTGGAGGAGCGATCCCAAGGTCCTCCAGCCACATCCATCCCCCTGCTGCATGGGGATTGCGGAGTACTGGGGAGTTTGTCCCTGTGTCCCAGGGTGTCCCTGATCTCTCATTCCCAGCAGTGAGTCCCTGGTCCCTCCTCTGCTATCAGCCATGTCCCACTCCTGCCATGCCTGGCCCAGCCAGGGTGGGTGTTTGGGGGGTGGTGTGAGCAGGGGCTGTGTGCCAGGGGTTTGGGGGTTTTTCCTTTCACCTGGGGCTGTTGGGCAGGTTTGGCTGTTCATGATTTGGTGCTGCAGCCCTTTTCTGTTTGGCTTTGGTTTTATGTGTTGCAGTGGAGTGGGGCTCTCCCAGGCACAGCCAATGCTGGCGTCCGAGGCGTCCGTCCCCATTTCCGGGGGAAGGGGAGAGGTGGGGGTTTTGTAGAATTACAAGTTTAATAAATTGTAAAACCTGCTACTTGTATTGGTACATTTCATAAATGTTAAGACCTTCATAAACCTTCTTTCTTCCACTTTTTGTTTAGACAGACCTATTTTAGCTACAACCACTCCAGTTTTAGAAAAAGTTTATTAAACAGTTCATAAAATCCATCTGCTCTTCTGCCCCAAGCCACTGTCATGGCCACGGCCAGGCTGGGTGCTGTCCGTCACATTGGAGTGCTCTGCTCATCTTCCTCCCTCTTCTTCCTTCCTCTTCTGTCCTCCTCCTCATTGTTGTCCTCCTCCTCTTGGTGCACAGCTCCCCTCTGGGCAGAGCCACCACCACAGGACCAGGCTCCAACACAGGAGGCAGCTGAGTTCTTACGGGGGGGGGGCTCTGCTCGGCCCATGGCTGCCTCTTTCCCTGCCAAACCCCACATCTCCCACCCCTGTCATCTGGGAACCCCCTCCCCGCCCAAGCCCCCCAGGACTAAACCCCCTCTCTCTCACAACCCCTGTAGCAATCACCCGGCCTCCAGCAGCTTGGGGCCATCAGGGTTCCCCAGCTGCATCCCGTAAAGCATCCAAGCACCCATCTACCAAGCCCCCCAGAACATCCCCCTCCCCCAGGACACCCCGTCAGTCCCCAGCCCCTCTCCCCCCATACTCCCAGCCAAGCCTCAAGCCCCACAGCACTTTCCCCTTCACTCTCCCCACAACCTCCCCAACCAGAGCCAGCTCAGGGGACTGCTGTCAGCCCCCCCACCCAGCTCAAGGTGTGGCCCCCACCTCCTACACCTCAGCCCCCCCACCCCCCGCCAAATAACCAGCAGGACACAGGAGGCCAGCACAGCACATTTCCCTTTATCACGCTCCAGCCTCATCCCACCGCGTGCCACGGCCTCAGTTTGCGTTTATTTTCTGCCAACGACAAGATGACACGGGGTGGGGGTGTCATGGTGAGCCCTGCACCAACGTGGGCACGGGGACCGCAATGTGGGTCCCTCCATGGCAAGGGGGGACATGGGGGGTGGGAGAAGGGCACACCCACCTCGTTGATCCAGTCGATGTAGGCAGACACCCGTGTGAAGACCGTGGGCTTCTTGGCTGTGTTGCAGCCCAGCCCGGAGCCGAAGCTGACGATGCCATCCACCTCCCAGAGCCCGTCACGCTGGCAGTTCAGGGGGCCACCCGAATCGCCCTGCACGGACCGAGAGGCTGCTCACTACCCACCCCGGACACCCCACCGGTACAAGCCTTGGGCTGGGGGGGGGCACCCACTGCTGCGGCACTCACGTTGCAGCCGGCGACAACGCCGTCACCACCGGCGCACACCATGGTGGTGCGCACGTAGCTGCCCCACCAGTCGTTCTGCGAGCAGGTCTCGTAGTCCACCACGGGCAGGAGCGCTTGCTGCAGGACATCGGCCAGGGGCCCGTTGGCTGCAACGACAGCTGCACCTCGCACCCTGCCATCCACCCCGCACCCGACCCCAGACACCTCCCTGCAGACCATCCCCCCCGCCCTTACTCCAGAGGCGTCCCCAGCCAGTGATGTAGCAGGGGTAGTTGTTCTCCAGGGTCAGGCCGGCGGGCGGCAGGCAGGCTGCCTGGATGGTATCGCTTTCCTCCACCGGCTCCGCCAGCTTGATCAGGGCAATGTCGTTGCTGCCAGGAGAGCCAAGCCGTGAGGACCAGGCACCCTGGGCCATGAGGCCCATGAGGACCAGGCACCCTGAGCTGTGAGGTCCACACACCCAGAGCTGTGAGGACCACGCACCCAGCACTATAAGGACTGCGCACCCCGAGCTGCACTACCCTCCCCCTTCTCTGGCTGCCCTGTTCCCTCGCCTACATGATGAAGAAGGAGTTCCAGTTCTCGTGCACGATCGTCTTCTCCACACCCACAGCCACTGAGCCGGGCTCATCCTCCTCTGACAGGACCTGCTTGCCCAGCACCACGCGGTACGTCAGGCTAGAGCTGTCGGCAGCCGGGGGTGGGGGGTGGGAGGGGAGGGGGGGGTGTTAGTCTCCAAAGATGCCTGTGCCGTCTCCCCCCATATTCCTGTCTATGCCCACCCCACCCCCCCCCAGCACCCACCTGATGCAGTGGGCAGCTGTCAGCACCCAGCTGGGCGCGATGAGGGTTCCACCACATGTGTGGTGCCAAGCCCCAGAGCGGCTGTACTGCAGCGAGATCTACGACGGCAGCAGTGTGGTCTCAAAGAGGGAACATCCTCTTCCCCATCACCCACCCCCCCTCCCAGTGCCCCCCCCCCCCCCCCCTTCCGTACCTGCCATGGCCAGCTGTGGTCCCGGGCATCTTCGCCGCCCACCACCCGGCCCAGCAGTGGTGGCACGGCCGGCTGACCGCATCCGTAGGCTGTGAGACACCAGCAATAGCACCTCAGTGGCTGCCTGTGCCCAGAGCCACCGCAGGTACTGGGGCTCCATCCCCACCACCCCATCCCCACCCACCATAGCCGAGCAGCACGGCAAGACACACAGCCCCAAGCATGGTCACGCAGTCACAAGGTACTGCAACAGGCAATGCCACCCTTCTTATAGCACCTGCCAGCACCTCCAGGGACCTTGGCGTCACCTCCTCCTGCCACCAACACCTGACAAGGGTCACACGCCGGATGACTCCCTGGCCCCACCACCCATCTTATCGCACCCGCCCCCCCCCCCCCCCCCCCCCGCCCCTGTCCTGGGAACAGCCACATCTGCCCCTCGTGTGCTGCCACCGCACCCTGAGGTGGCAAGTCTGGGACACGTGTCCCTGAGCCGGGGCCGGGCAGGAGCCCATGGTCAGGAAGTCCATGGTCTTCATATGGGTGTCTGCTTCTTGGGAGCCATGCCCCCGGATGGGGACCCTGCTGCAGCGCCGCAGCCCCCCCAGCCTCGAGCACCAGCATCCCTGGGATGCAGCCACACCCCGCCCCAACCTGCCACCCCCCCTGTTTCCGCACGGCCAAGGCCCCTTATCACATGTAGCCAAGGTCACCTGACGCCCCATGAGCAGGTGCCCATGGGGCTGGGGCAGGGCGGGGGGGGGGGGGGGGGGGAGGGGGTCCACAGAGCTGAGCAGGTTGATGCCAAAGAGTGGGTGCCAGCAGCATGCCAAAGGTAACATCCTGGTACCACCATGGCTCATCCCTGTGTGCCACCGTCACCTCCCCAGGGCCGGGGGGAGTGCGGCTCCAGCAGCAATGACGATATGCCCATGGCCAGACCCTGCTCCCTAGCCTGCTCCATCCCCCCCCGAGCCCGCAGGCAGCACCCAGCACGCTTCCCTACGAAATATAATTATATTTATTTGGGATTAAAATAAAAAAACCCCAAAAGGCTCTGCCCCCAGTGCCACTGCGCGGGGGAGGCCACAGGACAGACGCGCCTCTTGACAGCAACCCACAAAGACAGCGCCTCCAACGACCAACGTGCCCCGTTCGCAGCTGCAGAGCTCCCTCCAACCCCTCGACCATGATGAGAAGCAGCTCGAGAACTTTGCAGCTGCCTCTCCACAAGCCTCTCACCCCTGTACAGATACAGGCCAGCACGTGCGGTGCTGCTGGGTCCCTTGGGGTCACACACTGGGGCAGGGGGGCTCCCACCCGCAAGCACCGCGCACACCCACACACCCCACCCACTGCACACCTGGCGTTCGTATGGGCATCGTGGTGGTGAGTCAGCCGCAGGCGGCGATGCCAACAGGCACTCAGCTGCCGTGACGCCCATGTGGGTGAGCCCTCTACCCCACAAACCTCACAGTGCATGCACGACCTGCAACAGGCTGGGGCTGGGGAGCAGCCCCCCAGGACTCGGCAGCAGCGACCCTTGGCATGGCGAGGGGCAGGGGACTGGACACCACTCCTCGGGCTGGGAGCGGCTTGGCAGGAGGACGGTGTGGGGACACGGGGGGGCACAAAGAACAACTACAGACATCACAGCAAGGCAGAGGGGAGCGGGGGGAGACGGGGCCGGCTGGTCTCTGCCAGCAAGGCGGGCACGGTGCCGAGCCTGGGCCGGGAGCCTGTCGGCAGCCTGTCCTTCAGGCTCGGGCATTGCTCCCGGCACAGTCAGCATGGGGCACACACATGGCTTGTAACGTGGCACACACAGCGATCCCGGCCCAGGCAGTGCCAGCCCATCACTGCTTGAAGGTGGACTGGAGCTCCTTGAACGCCGCCTTCCTCTGCTTCAGCTCCTCCGCCTGCTTCTTCTTCTCCTCCTGCTCTGCCTTGATCTCCTCCTCGAAGCGGCTGGCATCGTGGATCGCCTGCACCTGTGGACAGGGGCACATCTGCCTGAGACCCCCCCCAGCATCTATTACCAAGCCTGACTGCCCACCCCACCGCCTCGGCACCCTGGCACCGTCGGCACCTGCCTCACCTTGGCCTCAAAGAAGCTCTTGGCACCTTTCACCCCCTCAGTGGAGACGTCGATCTCGGAGAGCCGGGCTAGGGCATGCAGCCCACTGTCCTCCTGCAGCTCACCTGCTGCTGCCTTGCGGAAAATCAGCAGGAACTGCAAGGGGAGACAGTGGTGTCAGCTCCCCCAAGACCTCAAAGCCACTGTGACACCCTTCCTACCACCACCCTGGCCAAGTGCCGAGGCACGTGGAGGATGGGACACCTCCTTGCCAGCTCAGAGAACCCTGAGCCTCTCACCTCCCGAAAGCTGAGCTTGCTGTCCAGGTCTTCATCCACCTCCTTGATCATGTTCTTCAGGCCCAAGTGTGTCTGCGGTGCCCCCAGCTTCTCCATCATCAGCTTCAGCTCCATCAGGTCGATGAAGCCGTCCTTTCCCGCGTCGTACCTGCCAGAGGGAGGGAGGCATGGCCCTGTCAAATCACCATGGGGCACCCAGAGCATGCGGCCCCCCCACTGCCACCTCCCCCAGTGCCGGCACCACCTGCACACACCCAACAGCCGGTGCCCAAGCTGGCCTGGGAGTGAGGTAGGAAGAACAAGGGCACCAGCAACCGCAGCGAGCCGCTGGTGAACCGCTAACAGCCCCCTGGAGCATCATCACCATCCAGGATCGCTTCCGCTCCCATGCGGCACTTGGCAGCACAACCCTGGGGACGCTGCCAAACCTGCGCTGGCTCCCTGGGCCAGGAGCCTGAGCACACCCCCTGCCTTGGCTGCTGCAGGGATAACAGCCCATGGTGCTGAGGGCCCTCTATCACCTCTGGGATGTGACCCACCTTCCCCCCAGCAGTTCACCCGGCTCCCAGGGGTTCCCCACTGCGCAGATGCTTCCAGTCTGTGGGGACCATGAGCCCAGCTGGTGTGGCCACCACCATCACCACCACCGCCATCACCACCACCGCCATGACCACCTCCTCCTTCTCCCCATGACGTTGAGCCTCCATGCTCATCACTCCTGCCTGCCCAAAGCCCCTCAGTGTCCACGCTCCAGCCCCAGCCAGACGCTGGCTGAGGGACCCTGGCACATCTCTGGTGAGGGAGCCTGTTTACAGACCCCACTGGCAACCACGGCACCATCCCATCCAGCCCCCCATCACCCACCTACAACTAGCAGCTCCCATCGGCAGCACCGCACCAGTGCCAGGGCTGTGCCAGCAGCACACTGCCTGGTACCTTGCAGCCTTTCAGAGGCTCTTGCTGGGGGCGGAAGGGTTCATGTCCCACAGCCACCACAGCGTGGGCAGCCCTGCGGGGCTTGCTGCTCTTGCCTCACCCAGCTGCCTTTCCTGGCATGACCACAGACACAAGAGGAAGGCCCTGTGGTGTGGCCTGGGCCAATGCAGGCGTGCAGCTACCCTGCTGCAACCATGGAGGCCGGTTGTCCTCTTGCTCAGTGGCTTGCCATTTCCGTGCCTGCTGGCGCTGTGGGTCATGACTCATTTGTACCTTCTCGGCTGTGGTCTGCTCTGTCCATGTCACAAGTCAGCGCCTTCCTGTTCTCCCACACAGCCGGGGGGCCCTGAAGCAGGGCTGGCCCCACACCAGCCCCAGGAGCCAGGCTCAGGCAGTGGACCCCCGGCACTTTCTCCCTCCAAGACCCCCATTGCGCCTCAAGTCTCTGCAAGGGGCAAATTTGCTAGCCCAGCCCTGTCACCTTGTCCCGTGGGTGCCATCCCCCCAGCTGCAGGGCATTTCATCGCTTGTCATCCTCCCTCCGATTTCAGGCCATGGGGGCATCCCTCTGCTTCTCCCAGGGAAGCTCCAAGTGGGCAACATCCCCTCTATAGGGAGAACCCCAACACACACCCCAAACTGTTGCTTTACCCCGTACAGCTACTGCATCACCAGGCACGGGCAGCGGGCAGGGCTTGGCGTGACAGCATCCTTTCCTCCGGAGACCCCCAGGGCCGATCACTGGAGGACGGCGCAGCCCCGGCGCTGCTCCTTCTGCTGCAGCGAGACGCTGCAGGTGTCAGAGCAAACACATCTGCTCCGCGCCCGGCTCCCTCATCTGCGCAGTGCCAGCCAGGCTGCTGTCACACGTTGCTTCCCCCCATCTCTGTCCCGTCCCCACACCGCTGCCACCTGTGCTGTGGCCACAGCACCCGTGGCTGCCCATCACCGCCGGCACCAGCCACTCTGGTTGTGGTCCTTCCCCCAGGGACCCCCAGCATTGTCTCCCCCCTTCACACTGCACTCCACGAGACAACCTGCATGTCTCGCTGCCGTGCTCACACGACATGGTGACAGCCCTCTGGGATGCAGCAGTGCGTGGGGAGTGGGGTTCCTCACAGTGCCAGGGACACCAGGGCGGCATGCCTGCGCCCCAAACAGACCCCAGCCTTGTGCCTCTCCATCCCCATCACTTTCTCTGGCACTTGGCCATACCAAGGCCAGCACTTGGCAGGACAACGCAGCACCCTCCCGGTGCCGGCCAGGGTGAGGGGCACAGCACACTCACAGCCTTTGCCATCTCTGCGCTGCCCACAGAGCATCCAACATGCTGTGGGCTCTGTGGGGATGCTCCAGCCCGTCCCACTCATCCCCAGCTACTCACGCACATCCCAGCGTGACTGTGGTCAGAGCCACCCCGATTCCTGTCTCCCCATGGAAATTTCCAGGGCTCGATGTTCCCTACGAGCTTTCCTCTCCCCCTCCCACCTTCCCTCCCCTCATTCCCCAGGGCCAGGAGCTGAACTGGCGGTCACGCTCTATCGTTTGTGGTGGCATGCAGCAGGGCCGGGGATGCTGGGGAGGGATGCTGGGGACATGCCGCAGGGCTGAGGATGCTGGGGACATGCCACCGGCCCACGCTGGCCTCACAGCCCTGGGGGATGCACGGCTGGCAGAGAAGCAGGGGCCCCTTGGCACTGAGGCAGAGGGGACATGAGGGTCGTTTGCAGTGTCCCCAGCCTCTGGGGGCCAAGGGTGCCTTCTGCAGGGATTCGAGGAGGTGCAGGGATCTCTCCTGCAAGGAGCTGGGGGAAGGTGTCCCCAGCGTCATCCCTCCTGCACGGAGCTGGGGAAGGGGAAGTCCCTGAGATCCCTCCTGCAAGGAGGTGGGGGGGTGGGGGGAAGGGTCCTGCGAGGAGCCGGGGTGGCGGGGTCCTTCCCGCAAGCTGCTGCCAGGGCCTGGGGGTCCCTCCTGCGAGGAACGGGGGGGTCCCTCCTGCAATCACGGGGCGGGGGGTGCAGAGCATCTCTCCGGTCCGCAGGCGGGATGCCGGGGATCCCCCGGCCGGGACCCGCTGCCGACACCCAGGGGAGGTGTGGGAGGTATGTGTGTGTCCCCCTCCCCATCCCCGCTCCCCCCGCGCCCCCCACTCACTGTCGGAAGAGCCGCTCCATGTCGCGGAGCTGCCGGCGGGAGAACTCGCGGAATTCCCCGGCGGGGCTGAAGACTCGCCGGCCGCCCCCGGGAGAGCTCTCGACCCCCACCCGCCCCGTCGCCGGGCTACCCGGTCCCGGTCCCGGCTCCGGCCCCCGACCCCGCCGCCCCGCCGCCAGCTCCTCCGCCGCCGCCATGGTGCCCGGATGGCCGCGCCGCCCCGCCCCGCTCCGCCCCGCTGCCGGGGGCGGCCCCGGGGGCCGGGCTGCAGCCCCCCGGGCTGGGCTGCACCGGACCGGGCCCTGCCCGCAGCCCTCCGCCCGCCGGTACCGCGCTGCAGCCCCGGGGAGGGCGGAGGGGGCTTGCCTGGGATGCAGCCGCTGGTCCCAGAGGGGAGGTGAAGGGACCGAACGTGGGACCGTCTGCAGGTACCTGCGCCCCTTCCAGTGCCGGGGGCTGGGCAAGGGCGGGCTCATGGCCTTGCTTCTCAAGCCATTCTGCAACATCCCACGCCTGCCTTGGTCCCACTGACTCTGTCTCTCCACCCCAGCTGATGCCACTGCTCTCACGGGGCCCGCAGATTCGGGGCTCTGCCCAGGTTTCCCTGTCTCTCACTGCAGGGATCTGAGGGGATGTTTCTCTCTTTCTCCTAAACGAGGAACATTTAGATCCCATCTCCATGGCACGACGGGTCCCAGGCAGAGGCACAAGTAGGCATTAACTGACAGCAAGGGGCCGCACCACTCCTTTCCCCGCACCGCCCATTGCCGTGCATTCCAGGACAAAGCTCTCACTCAGACCTATGGCCAGGAAGAGCCACCTTGCCTTTCCACACCTGAGCTGCTCCACACTGGCCTCATAACCTTCTAGCGCTGCTTCTTTTCTCTCCAGGTGACTCCTGAGGCTCCTGATCTTTTCATACAGCAGCTCCAGATCCTTCCGTCTCCGCAGTCCCACATTTTCCCTCTCCTCCTGTGGAAGGTGCTTCAGAGGCTGCATCCCTGCCAGCTCCTGCACCTTCATCAGCCTTCCCAGAGCACTGATGACATCAAGGTACTGTGGGGAAACCAGGGAATGCTGTAATTACATCACATTGCACTGCTCAGCCATCTGCTCTAGCCAAGGTGATGACGGTGTCGCAAGGAAACAGCTGTGTGCCCGCCTTCCCCTCGGTTTAATTTCCATACGTGCTTTTCCTGGACGAACTTTGCCAAGTGCTCCAAAAACCAGTGCCAGCTGCAGTGTGTCTGTGCATTTGGCCTGTGTGCTCGGGGGCACTCGGAGAGGTGACACTCCTCCCCAGAGCACATCCGGCTCCAGACCAGCCCCTTTCACACCTGGTGTCTGATTTCCAGCCGCAGGACCCTTTGGGTTGCATTTCTCCTTTTTCAGGGTGTTTTTCCTGCCCTTTTTGGAGCAGAGACACTCACATT
>NW_028168090.1:0-5000 GCF_964237585.1 Gallinula chloropus | reverse complement strand
CCGTAGAGGGTCTCCCGGGCTTTGGCCAGGCCTTCCTGCTGCGGGAGAGGCTGACGCGGGCCGGACGGCCTCTGACTGTCAGGTGGTAGGCGAAGACGTAGGCCCCGGGCACGCTGCAGTTGAATTTCCCGGTGGAAGGGTTGTAATCTTCTTGGTCGTTGTACAAGATCTTGTCGAATCTGATGGGGACGTTGGGTGGAGGGAAGGGTTTGGACAGGCCGGCGCTGAAGGCCGATCGCGGGAGCTTCGCGGTGTCCCCCCGGGCACCCTTTGCCCCACGGGAGCCTTTCTTTCCCGGCGCCCCTCGGCCCCCTTTGCTTCCAGCGACCCCCTTGGGCCCAGAAGGTCCCACCATACCGGTGGGTCCCAGGTCCCCTTTTTCCCCCTTACTTCCTTGCTCGCCCTTTTCTCCCTGTTTCCCATCTGCCCCCGGAACACCCTCAAGCCCCATCTCCCCTTTGCTGCCTTTCTCTCCCTTTGTGCCCCCTTCCCCTCTCTCCCCCTTCGCACCTCTCCCCCCTGGCTCCCCGCAGTACCCCTTCTCCCCCGTGTCTCCCTTCTCCCCTTTGTCACCCTGCTCTCCATCCACTCCAGGGTCTCCAGCATCCCCCCTGTCTCCCTTGTCTCCTTTGGTCCCATTCTCACAAGTGTCCCCTTTGGACCCCTTTTGTCCCTTCAGTCCAGGGAAGCCGTAGTTGCCCTTACTGCCTTTTACTCCAGCTTCACCTACGAATAGAGCAAAGTAGGAGCAAAAGAAAAGATTAATAACATTAATATTGGACTGATTGGGGGTGGGGGGGAGGCATCACCACCAGCAAAGAGAAAGGTGCAATATTCCTGGTGTTCCCAGCCCGTGTTACGTACCTTGCAGCCCAGGTTTGCCTGGATAACCGGGGGTTCCACTTACTCCTCGCTCTCCTTGCTCCCCTTTGCCTCCTAGGACATTTCACCATTAATACACTGCTGGTGACGTTGTCTGCAGCACAGCAATCATTGCACAGAGGGTGACTTTTTCCTCAATTCATTAATAAAACAGACAGCAGCAAGGAGTGTTTTCAAGAAGCACCTTCAGAAACCCCACCTGAACCTCCCAGCAACATGCAGACGACTGCATCTCACCCAAAAGATGGATTTCTGCCTCTACTGGGAGGTGGGTGCTGCTGTTTAATGGCAAGGTGGAGAAGATGATGGATCGGAATTTCTCACTCCAGGATTGGCAAGAGTCTTGTTCAAGAAGTGACTCAAAGCCTAGGAGACTGTACTGACCAAACCGCGCAGCACGATGCTGCAGGTACCCCATTTACCGGCTTGGCTGGGTGTTCCTCCGTGACTGAAAGCAGCCACAGGGTCATAGAATCATACAATCACACACTGGTCTGGTTTGGAAGGGACCCCAAGGATCACAGAGCTCCAATCCCCTGCCACAGGCAGGGACACCAACCTCCAGGCCTGGAGCTACACAAGGTTGCCCAGGGCCCCATCCAACCTGGCCTTGAACATCCCCAGGGATGGGGCACCCACCCCCTCTCTGGGCAGCCTGTTCCAGCCCCTCACCACTCTCTCTGTAAAGAACGTCCCCCTTATATCTAATCTAAACCTTCCCTCCTTCAGTTCCAGTGCTGTGTGACAGCAGGACAGAGCTGCTCTGAGCCTGGAACGAAGGGCAGGGTATCCCTGGGGTTACTACTGATGGATAATAACTGCTCTCCATCTTCCCTGAAATCATTTTGCCTGCAATACTTAAATCTAAAAGGAGCTCCTGCACCTGCACGTAGCTTCCATGGTGGGTTTTTCCTACATACATCTCTAATCCAACTCAGGTTTTAAACTCTGGTTCAGAACAAGGCATTTTCAGTGAGACCTTTATGAGCAGCTGTTCCTGTATCACCTGCACACACACTACAACCATCTGAGCATCTGTCCCTCCACTAATGCCAACTAAATCACAGAATCACAGAATGGTAGGGGTTGGAAGAGACCTCAAGAGATCATCAAGTCCAACCCCCAACATCTCACAAGGTGTCAATCCATATCAGCATACTCCATGTCCTTCAAAAAGCAGTTTTTCCTGTAATTTTGAGGTGTTCAGTGGGGACAGCAGTGTCTTTTCAAAACAAACAGTTATTCTGCTTTACCTCTTTCTCCTT
The DNA here is from genome assembly GCF_964237585.1 of Gallinula chloropus. Classification (NCBI taxonomy): domain Eukaryota; kingdom Metazoa; phylum Chordata; class Aves; order Gruiformes; family Rallidae; genus Gallinula; species Gallinula chloropus. The sequence continues at coordinate 2,853 of NW_028168090.1, read as the reverse complement.
TAGACCCTTTTGGACCTTGAGGACCTGGGGCTCCTGGCAGACCTTGCAGACCAGCGTCTCCCTTCTCCCCCTTGGCACCTGCAATGGAATCACATCAACTAATTTATCTCAGTAACTCAAAGGTTTAGATTTACAAAGAAAAGTCCCAATCATAGCTACTCAGCATGGCACAGAGGGCTACCAGGTTAAGCGACAAACTCTGTTCCCATCACCCTGGGAAGAGCTGACTACTTTTCTTTGCCCTCATACAAGCAATGCAAAGACGTGAGACAGACAGGCTTGGCCTGAGCCCAGCTCCCCTGTGCGCTGCGGATGCTGCAGCTAAAGCCCTACACAAGGGGGTAGCAGAGGCAACGTTGCGCTGCCCATGCTAAGATTTGGAGGGGGTGGGGGGGCACATGCTCCCCAACCTTTGACTTCCAGCTACTGCAATCCCCAGTTCTTACAGCTTGGCATTTCACTCTCACCTGGGGTTAAAGACTTTTTAAAACCAACTTTCAGCTGCCCCAGAGCCACAGGAGCTCTGTAAGACATCAGAAGGGATCTGTCTTGAATATTTGAGCTGGTCTAAGGAGCTCCTATTGCTTTGTAATTGCTCCTCTCCTGAAAAAGAATTAAGTCCATGGAAATAAAAGTGGAACCTGGCAGACAGCTCCATGCTGGAGAGGTTGAAAGGCACACAAGCTGCCTTCAGTCTCTGGGAGGAGTGCTGGGTAGGTATCTTTTTCATCTGCTTGGGAATCCAGAGACTCCCAGTGCACGTCTAGGAGCAGATGATGGCAGTGTCAATCATCACAACACGACCCATTTGACACAAGGACTTTTCCCACCAACACTCCAGAGACAAGTAAGTACAAACTCCCTCTGCAGCCGCTCTAATTTCCATCAGCCATTCCCTCCCCAGCTATGGGAAGTGAAAATCCCTTGAGTACATTGTATTAAAAGGAAATTATTTCATGATTTTACCACCTTGCCTCAGATGAATAGTTTCTATCTCCAATATTACTGCTATTAAAGTTAACATTTGCAGGCTCCTGCACTATTCATTACAGCAGTATTAGGATGAGGCACTCTGTAGATACGTATTTTAGCAGTAGAAAAAAAGAGACAAAGTATGTCTTATAAAATATTTAGGTCTTCTATACAGAGCTGCCTCTTCCCAGAGCAAATAATTACTTTAAAATTTGAACTCTGAATTATTTTTGTATTTAACATCCTTTTTTCCTGGGGGGGGAAGGGGGAAATATCCAAGAAAAAGAGGATTTTATCAGAAACCTTCAGCAAAGGTACAAAGCTGCTTGCAGGTAGTTTGGAGGGTCATAAAATCATGGGTGTGAAAGTAAATTTATGACTCCTGGAGGGTCAGCCAAGGGGACAGAGAATCAACAGACACAGGGACAGAGAATCAACGAGCCTGGCTGCGTGGGGCACCCACTGGCAGCCCCGTGGTATGGGGTCAGCTCCACAAGCATCCCCACACCAGTGTGGTCCTCGGAGCGAGTGCCATGGGGAAGAAGCTCCTTCCTGGGGCTTCCCCACTCACACTGATGGTTTATAACTTGTGGGGTGCTGCTAGCACACGCTGCTTTGCTCTGGCTTTACACAAGGTATAATCACATCCAGTGTTTGCTGCGTAAATCCTGCCAGCTCGTTTCTTGAAGGAGAAGCAGGACACTCCTTGATATGTGCTTTAGCTGAGAGCAACAGGCATCACCATACCTGGGGGTCCCTGCTCCCCCGGCTGCCCCCGGGGCCCCACGGCTGGCGGGCAGCAGTCACAGCAGTTGAAGAAGAAATCGGCTGTGTCGAGCGTGTAGTTCTCCAAGGGGAAGAGCGTGGTGGCCCCTCGGGCTGCTGGGCTCAGGGTGGGAACCTCAGCTCTGCCCGGTGCTGCCGGGAGCGGACTCTTTTCTGGGAGGGTGTCCAGGGGGGTGTGAGAGGCGCTGTCACCCACCAACTGCAAGGGCTTGGGCTTCGTGTACTTGACAGCCGGGGTCACCTTCACTCCTGCGTGCACAAGGGTGACAACCAGCATCACAAGCGCCGAGCTGGGCCCCAGTGAGCTCCACATGCTGGCAGCTGTGGGAGAAGGTGAATGCAAGAATAAAGTGCCACCCAACACCCTTTGCATCTGCGTGTCCCCCACAAAACCAAAAGACCTGCAGCACCAGGCACACGTGGGCATCTGCCTGGGGGATTACCTTACAGAGCCTGACTTGTTTTGGGGAAAGTAAAGCCAAAATTAGCAACACCTCCTGCCTGCTCGCCCCTGTTGACCGTCACCCCACACAGCGCTTGCCATCCAGCGGCTGCTGGCAGCTGTGGATGGAGGAGCTCCCACAGTTATCACCAGAAGCTCAAGGGACTGGCTGAGTTACATCACTGGGACACCTGATGTCTCTCATCCAAGGGGACAGTTAGGAAGGATTCAGTAATGACTTCCCAGTCCTACACAACTGAGCATTATGAAAAGCTTGGCTCTGGAAGAACAAATAGAAGCAAAATGAAACATCAAGTATTCCATTTTTTTTCTGTCAGTTTTGACTTTGGTACTGAGTGATTTTTCCTGACTCGGATGCCCTTCCAGTGTAAACTTCAAGGTCCATTATTTTTACTTTCTAAAGTGTTTCTTCAGCTGAGCCAGGAGGAAAGAACAAAGCCAGCAGCACACATTTTTTCCTATAGGACAGATGACGCCTCTCAGATGACTTGTCATATAAAGCATCTTTGTTTCTTGTTTAAACCAGTACTGACCTGCAAATACAAACAGAACAGGCTCCCTTTCTTGCAGAACCTGCAATCTAACCTTCCTTAGCAGTTAAGGCACTTCATTACATGAAAAAGTCACTGGGA
>NW_028168091.1:61144-85723 GCF_964237585.1 Gallinula chloropus | reverse complement strand
TGCCCGGTTGCAGGTCGCGGCCCGAGAAGCACTCTCCGGCCAACATTGCCAAACGTCCAGCGACTGCTCCCAAAGCGAAGGAGCCAGGACCCAAAGACCTAGCTGGCCTGAAGGGGCCCCAGGGGGCCCCCAAGCAGCCCCTCTCCATTTGGGTCTGGGGGCTTTCGTTGGGCCGGGAACCTGGGAGCACCTGCCCGGTTGCAGGTCGCGGCCCGAGAAGCACTCTCCGGCCAACATGCCAAACGTCCAGCGACTGCTCCCAAATCGAGGGAGCCAGGACCCTAAGACCTAGCTGGCCTGAAGGGGCCCCAGGGGGCCCCCAAGCAGCCCCTCTCCATTTGGCTCTGGGGGCTTTCGTTGGGCCGGGAACCTGGGAGGTACCTGCCCGGTTGCAGGTCGCGGCCCGAGAAGCACTCTGCGGCCAACATGCCAAACGTCCAGCGACTGCTCCCAAAGCGAAGGAGCCAGGACCCAAAGACCTAGCTGGCCTGAAGGGGCCCCAGGGGGCCCCCAAGCAGCCCCTCTCCATTTGGGTGTGGGGGCTTTCGTTGGGCCGGGAACCTGGGAGGTACCTGCCCGGTTGCAGGTCGCGGCCCGAGAAGCACTCTCCGGCCAACAGGCCAAACGTCCAGCGACTGCTCCCAAAGCGAAGGAGCCAGGACCCAAGACCTAGCTGGCCTGAAGGGGCCCCAGGGGGCCCCCAAGCAGCCCCTCTCCATTTGGGTCTGGGGGCTTTCGTTGGGCCGGAACCTGGGAGGTACCTGCCCGGTTGCAGGTCGCGGCCCGAGAGCACTCTCCGGCCAACGTGCCAAACGTCCAGCGACTGCTCCCAAAGCGAAGGAGCCAGGACCCAAAGACCTAGCTGGCCTGAAGGGGCCCAGGGGGCCCCAAGCAGCCCCTCTCCATTTGGGTCTGGGGGCTTTCGTTGGGCCGGGAACCTGGGAGGTACCTGCCCGGTTGCAGGTCGCGGCCCGAGAAGCACTCTCCGGCCAACATGCCAAACGTCCAGCGACTGCTCCCAAAGCGAAGGAGCCAGGACCCAAAGACCTAGCTGGCCTGAAGGGGGCCCCAGGGGGCCCCCAAGCAGCCCCTCTCCATTTGGGTGTGGGGGCTTTCGTTGGGCCGGGAACCTGGGAGGTACCTGCCCGGTTGCAGGTCGCGGCCCGAGAAGCACTCTCCGGCCAACATGCCAAACGTCCAGCGACTGCTCCCAAAGCGAAGGAGCCAGGACCCAAAGACCTAGCTGGCCTGAAGGGGCCCCAGGGGGCCCCCAAGCAGCCCCTCTCCATTTGGGTCTGGGGCTTTCGTTGGGCCGGGAACCTGGGAGGTACCTGCCCGGTTTGCAGGTCGCGGCCCGAGAAGCACTCTGCGCCCAACATGCCAACGTCCAGCGACTGCTCCCAAAGCGAAGGAGCCAGGGCCCAAAGACCTAGCTGGCCTGAAGGGGCCCCAGGGGGCCCCCAAGCAGCCCTACCACAGCCATTTGGTCTGGGGGCTTCGTTGGGCCAGGAACCTGGGAGGTACCTGCCCAGTTGCAGGTCGCGGCCCGAGAAGCACTCTCTGGCCAACATGCCAAACGTCCAGCGACTGCTCCAAAGCGAAGGAGCCAGGACCCAAAGACCTAGCTGGCCTGAAGGGGCCCCAGGGGGCCCCCAAGCAGCCCCTCTCCATTTGGGCTCTGGGGGCTTTCGTTGGGCCGGGAACCTGGGAGGTACCTGCCCGGTTGCAGGTCGCGGCCCGAGAAGCACTCTCCGGCCAACATGCCAAACGTCCAGCGACTGCTCCCAAAGCGAAGGAGCCAGGACCCAAAGACCTAGCTGGCCTGAAGGGGCCCAGGGGGCCCCCAAGCAGCCCCTCTCCATTTGGCTCTGGGGGCTTTCGTTGGGCCGGGAACCTGGGAGGTACCTGCCCGGTTGCAGGTCGCGGCCCGAGAAGCACTCTCCGGCCAACATGCCCAAACGTCCAGCGACTGCTCCCAAAGCGAAGGAGCCAGGACCCAAAGACCTAGCTGGCCTGAAGGGGCCCCAGGGGGCCCCCAAGCAGCCCCTCTCCATTTGGGTCTGGGGGCTTTCGTTGGGCCGGGAACCTGGGAGGTACCTGCCCAGTTGCAGGTCGCGGCCCGAGAAGCACTCTCTGTCCAACATGCCAAACGTCCAGCGACTGCTCCCAAAGCGAAGGAGCCAGGACCCAAAGACCTAGCTGGCCTGAAGGGGCCCCAGGGGGCCCCCAAGCAGCCCCTCTCCATTTGGGTCTGGGGGCTTTCGTTGGGCCGGGAACCTGGGAGGTACCTGCCCGGTTGCAGGTCGCGGCCCGAGAAGCACTCTCCGGCCAACATGCCAAACGTCCAGCGACTGCTCCCAAAGCGAAGGAGCCAGGACCCAAAGACCTAGCTGGCCTGAAGGGGCCCCAGGGGGCCCCCAAGCAGCCCCTCTCCATTTGGGTCTGGGGGCTTTCGTTGGGCCAGGAACCTGGGAGGTACCTGCCCAGTTGCAGGTCGCGGCCCGAGAAGCACTCTCTGTCCAACATGCCAAACGTCCAGCGACTGCTCCCAAAGCGAAGGAGCCAGGACCCAAAGACCTAGCTGGCCTGAAGGGGCCCCAGGGGGCCCCCAAGCAGCCCCTCTCCATTTGGGTCTGGGGGCTTTCGTTGGGCCGGGAACCTGGGAGGTACCTGCCCGGTTGCAGGTCGCGGCCCGAGAAGCACTCTCCGGCCAACATGCCAAACGTCCAGCGACTGCTCCCAAAGCGAAGGAGCCAGGACCCAAAGACCTAGCTGGCCTGAAGGGGCCCCAGGGGGCCCCCAAGCAGCCCCTCTCCATTTGGGTCTGGGGGCTTTCGTTGGGCCGGGAACCTGGGAGCTACCTGCCCGGTTGCAGGTCGCGGCCCGAGAAGCACTCTCCGGCCAACATGCCAAACGTCCAGCGACTGCTCCCAAAGCGAAGGAGCCAGGACCCAAAGACCTAGCTGGCCTGAAGGGGCCCCAGGGGGCCCCCAAGCAGCCCCTCTCCATTTGGGTCTGGGGGCTTTCGTTGGGCCGGGAACCTGGGAGCTACCTGCCCGGTTGCAGGTCGCGGCCCGAGAAGCACTCTCTGGCCAACATGCCAAATGTCCAGCGACTGCTCCCAAAGCGAAGGAGCCAGGACCCAAAGACCTAGCTGGCCTGAAGGGGCCCCAGGGGGCCCCCAAGCAGCCCCTCTCCATTTGGGTCTGGGGGCTTTCGTTGGGCCGGGAACCTGGGAGGTACCTGCCCGGTTGCAGGTCGCGGCCCGAGAAGCACTCTCCGGCCAACATGCCAAACGTCCAGCGACTGCTCCCAAAGCGAAGGAGCCAGGACCCAAAGACCTAGCTGGCCTGAAGGTGCCCCAGGGGGCCCCCAAGCAGCCCCTCTCCATTTGGGTCTGGGGTTTTTCGTTGGGCCGGGAACCTGGGAGCTACCTGCCCGGTTGCAGGTCACGGCCCGAGAAGCACTCTCTGGCCAACATGCCAAACGTCCAGCGACTGCTCCCAAAGCGAAGGAGCCAGGACCCAAAGACCTAGCTGGCCTGAAGGGGCCCCAGGGGGCCCCCAAGCAGCCCCTCTCCATTTGGGTCTGGGGGCTTTCGTTGGGCCGGGAACCTGGGAGGTACCTGCCCGGTTGCAGGTCGCAGCCCGAGAAGCACTCTCCGGCCAACGTGCCAAACGTCCAGCGACTGCTCCCAAAGCGAAGGAGCCAGGACCCAAAGACCTAGCTGGCCTGAAGGGGCCCCAGGGGGCCCCCAAGCAGCCCCTCTCCATTTGGGTCTGGGGGCTTTCGTTGGGCCGGGAACCTGGGAGGTACCTGCCCGGTTGCAGGTCGCGGCCCGAGAAGCACTCTCCGGCCAACATCCCAAACGTCCAGCGACTGCTCCCAAAGCGAAGGAGCCAGGACCCAAAGACCTAGCTGGCCTGAAGGGGCCCCAGGGGGCCCCCAAGCAGCCCCTCTCCATTTGGGTCTGGGGGCTTTCGTTGGGCCGGGAACCTGGGAGCTACCTGCCCGGTTGCAGGTCGCGGCCCGAGAAGCACTCTCCGGCCAACATGCCAAAAGTCCAGCGACTGCTCCCAAAGCGAAGGAGCCAGGACCCAAAGACCTAGCTGGCCTGAAGGGGCCCCAGGGGGCCCCCAAGCAGCCCCTCTCCATTTGGGTCTGGGGGCTTTCGTTGGGCCGGGAACCTGGGAGCTACCTGCCCGGTTGCAGGTCGCGGCCCGAGAAGCACTCTCCGGCCAACATGCCAAACGTCCAGCGACTGCTCCCAAAGCGAAGGAGCCAGGACCCAAAGACCTAGCTGGCCTGAAGGGGCCCCAGGGGGCCCCCAAGCAGCCCCTCTCCATTTGGGTCTGGGGGCTTTCGTTGGGCCGGGAACCTGGGAGGTACCTGCCCGGTTGCAGGTCGCGGCCCGAGAAGCACTCTCCGGCCAACATGCCAAACGTCCAGCGACTGCTCCCAAAGCGAAGGAGCCAGGACCCAAAGACCTAGCTGGCCTGAAGGGGCCCCAGGGGGCCCCCAAGCAGCCCCTCTCCATTTGGGTCTGGGGGCTTTCGTTGGGCCGGGAACCTGGGAGCTACCTGCCCGGTTGCAGGTCGCGGCCCGAGAAGCACTCTCCGGCCAACATGCCAAACGTCCAGCGACTGCTCCCAAAGCGAAGGAGCCAGGACCCAAAGACCTAGCTGGCCTGAAGGGGCCCCAGGGGGCCCCCAAGCAGCCCCTCTCCATTTGGGTCTGGGGGCTTTCGTTGGGCCGGGAACCTGGGAGGTACCTGCCCGGTTGCAGGTCGCGGCCCGAGAAGCACTCTCCGGCCAACATGCCAAACGTCCAGCGACTGCTCCCAAAGCGAAGGAGCCAGGACCCAAAGACCTAGCTGGCCTGAAGGGGCCCCAGGGGGCCCCCAAGCAGCCCCTCTCCATTTGGCTCTGGGGTCTTTCGTTGGGCCGGGAACCTGGGAGGTACCTGCCCGGTTGCAGGTCGCGGCCCGAGAAGCACTCTTCGGCCAACATGCCAAACGTCCAGCGACTGCTCCCAAAGCGAAGGAGCCAGGACCCAAAGACCTAGCTGGCCTGAAGGGGCCCCAGGGGGCCCCCAAGCAGCCCCTCTCCATTTGGGTCTGGGGGCTTTCGTTGGGCCGGGAACCTGGGAGGTACCTGCCCGGTTGCAGGTCGCGGCCCGAGAAGCACTCTGCGGCCAACATGCCAAACGTCCAGCGACTGCTCCCAAAGCGAAGGAGCCAGGACCCAAAGACCTAGCTGGCCTGAAGGGGCCCCAGGGGGCCCCCAAGCAGCCCCTCTCCATTTGGGTCTGGGGGCTTTCGTTGGGCCGGGAACCTGGGAGGTACCTGCCCGGTTGTAGGTCGCGGCCCGAGAAGCACTCTCCGGCCAACATGCCAAAACGTCCAGCGACTGCTCCCAAAGCGAAGGAGCCAGGACCCAAAGACCTAGCTGGCCTGAAGGGGCACCAGGGGGCCCCCAAGCAGCCCCTCTCCATTTGGGTCTGGGGGCTTTCGTTGGGCCGGGAACCTGGGAGGTACCTGCCCGGTTGCAGGTCGCGGCCCGAGAAGCACTCTGCGGCCAACATGCCAAACGTCCAGCGACTGCTCCCAAAGCAAAGGAGCCAGGACCCAAAGACCTAGCTGGCCTGAAGGGGCCCCAGGGGGCCCCCAAGCAGCCCCTCTCCATTTGGCTCTGGGGGCTTTCGTTGGGCCGGGAACCTGGGAGGTACCTGCCCGGTTGCAGGTCGCGGCCCGAGAAGCACTCTGCGGCCAACATGCCAAACGTCCAGCGACTGCTCCCAAAGCGAAGGAGCCAGGACCCAAAGACCTAGCTGGCCTGAAGGGGCCCCAGGGGGCCCCCAAGCAGCCCCTCTCCATTTGGGTCTGGGGGCTTTCATTGGGCCGGGAACCTGGGAGGTACCTGCCCGGTTGCAGGTCGCGGCCCGAGAAGCACTCTCCGGCCAACATGCCAAACGTCCAGCGACTGCTCCCAAAGCGAAGGAGCCAGGACCCAAAGACCTAGCTGGCCTGAAGGGGCCCCAGGGGGCCCCCAAGCAGCCCCTCTCCATTTGGGTCTGGGGGCTTTCGTTGGGCCGGGAACCTGGGAGGTACCTGCCCGGTTGCAGGTCGCGGCCCGAGAAGCACTCTGCGGCCAACATGCCAAACGTCCAGCGACTGCTCCCAAAGCGAAGGAGCCAGGACCCAAAGACCTAGCTGGCCTGAAGGGGCCCCAGGGGGCCCCCAAGCAGCCCCTCTCCATTTGGGTCTGGGGGCTTTCGTTGGGCTGGGAACCTGGGAGGTACCTGCCCGTTTGCAGGTCGCGGCCCGAGAAGCACTCTCCGGCCAACATGCCCAAACGTCCAGCGACTGCTCCCAAAGCGAAGGAGCCAGGACCCAAAGACCTAGCTGGCCTGAAGGGGCCCCAGGGGGCCCCCAAGCAGCCCCTCTCCATTTGGGTCTGGGGGCTTTCGTTGGGCCGGGAACCTGGGAGGTACCTGCCCGGTTGCAGGTCGCGGCCCGAGAAGCACTCTGCGGCCAACATGCCAAACGTCCAGCGACTGCTCCCAAAGCGAAGGAGCCAGGACCCAAAGACCTAGCTGGCCTGAAGGGGCCCCAGGGGGCCCCCAAGCAGCCCCTCTCCATTTGGCTCTGGGGGCTTTCGTTGGGCCGGGAACCTGGGAGGTACCTGCCCGGTTGCAGGTCGCGGCCCGAGAAGCACTCTGCGGCCAACATGCCAAACGTCCAGCGACTGCTCCCAAAGCGAAGGAGCCAGGACCCAAAGACCTAGCTGGCCTGAAGGGGCCCCAGGGGGCCCCCAAGCAGCCCCTCTCCATTTGGCTCTGGGGGCTTTCGTTGGGCCGGGAACCTGGGAGCTACCTGCCCGGTTGCAGGTCGCGGCCCGAGAAGCACTCTGCGGCCAACATGCCAAACGTCCAGCGACTGCTCCCAAAGCGAAGGAGCCAGGACCCAAAGACCTAGCTGGCCTGAAGGGGCCCCAGGGGGCCCCCAAGCAGCCCCTCTCCATTTGGGTCTGGGGGCTTTCGTTGGGCCGGGAACCTGGGAGGTACCTGCCCGGTTGCAGGTCGCGGCCCGAGAAGCACTCTCCGGCCAACATGCCAAACGTCCAGCGACTGCTCCCAAAGCGAAGGAGCCAGGACCCAAAGACCTAGCTGGCCTGAAGGGGCCCCAGGGGGCCCCCAAGCAGCCCCTCTCCATTTGGGTCTGGGGGCTTTCATTGGGCCGGGAACCTGGGAGGTACCTGCCCGGTTGCAGGTCGCGGCCCGAGAAGCACTCTCCGGCCAACATGCCAAACGTCCAGCGACTGCTCCCAAAGCGAAGGAGCCAGGACCCAAAGACCTAGCTGGCCTGAAGGGGCCCCAGGGGGCCCCCAAGCAGCCCCTCTCCATTTGGGTCTGGGGGCTTTCGTTGGGCCGGGAACCTGGGAGGTACCTGCCCGGTTGCAGGTCCCGGCCCGAGAAGCACTCTGCGGCCAACATGCCAAACGTCCAGCGACTGCTCCCAAAGCGAAGGAGCCAGGACCCAAAGACCTAGCTGGCCTGAAGGGGCCCCAGGGGGCCCCCAAGCAGCCCCTCTCCATTTGGGTCTGGGGGCTTTCGTTGCGCCGGGAACCTGGGAGGTACCTGCCCGGTTGCAGGTCGCGGCCCGAGAAGCACTCTGCGGCCAACATGCCAAACGTCCAGCGACTGCTCCCAAAGCGAAGGAGCCAGGACCCAAAGACCTAGCTGGCCTGAAGGGGCCCCAGGGGGCCCCCAAGCAGCCCCTCTCCATTTGGGTCTGGGGGCTTTCGTTGGGCCGGGAACCTGGGAGGTACCTGCCCGGTTGCAGGTCCCGGCCCGAGAAGCACTCTGCGGCCAACATGCCAAACGTCCAGCGACTGCTCCCAAAGCGAAGGAGCCAGGACCCAAAGACCTAGCTGGCCTGAAGGGGCCCCAGGGGGCCCCCAAGCAGCCCCTCTCCATTTGGGTCTGGGGGCTTTCGTTGCGCCGGGAACCTGGGAGGTACCTGCCCGGTTGCAGGTCGCGGCCCGAGAAGCACTCTGCGGCCAACATGCCAAACGTCCAGCGACTGCTCCCAAAGCGAAGGAGCCAGGACCCAAAGACCTAGCTGGCCTGAAGGGGCCCCAGGGGGCCCCCAAGCAGCCCCTCTCCATTTGGGTCTGGGGGCTTTCGTTGGGCCGGGAACCTGGGAGGTACCTGCCCGGTTGCAGGTCGCGGCCCGAGAAGCACTCTCCGGCCAACATGCCAAACGTCCAGCGACTGCTCCCAAAGCGAAGGAGCCAGGACCCAAAGACCTAGCTGGCCTGAAGGGGCCCCAGGGGGCCCCCAAGCAGCCCCTCTCCATTTGGGTCTGGGGGCTTTCGTTGGGCCGGGAACCTGGGACCTACCTGCCCGGTTGCAGGTCGCGGCCCGAGAAGCACTCTGCGGCCAACATGCCAAACGTCCAGCGACTGCTCCCAAAGCAAAGGAGCCAGGACCCAAAGACCTAGCTGGCCTGAAGGGGCCCCAGGGGGCCCCCAAGCAGCCCCTCTCCATTTGGGTCTGGGGGCTTTCGTTGGGCCGGGAACCTGGGAGGTACCTGCCCGGTTGTAGGTCGCGGCCCGAGAAGCACTCTGCGGCCAACATGCCAAACGTCCAGCGACTGCTCCCAAAGCGAAGGAGCCAGGACCCAAAGACCTAGCTGGCCTGAAGGGGCCCCAGGGGGCCCCCAAGCAGCCCCTCTCCATTTGGGTCTGGGGGCTTTCGTTGGGCCGGGAACCTGGGAGGTACCTGCCTGGTTGCAGGTCGCGGCCCGAGAAGCACTCTCCGGCCAACATGCCAAACGTCCAGCGACTGCTCCCAAAGCGAAGGAGCCAGGACCCAAAGACCTAGCTGGCCTGAAGGGGCCCCAGGGGGCCCCCAAGCAGCCCCTCTCCATTTGGGTCTGGGGGCTTTCGTTGGGCCGGGAACCTGGGAGGTACCTGCCCGGTTGCAGGTCGCGGCCCGAGAAGCACTCTCCGGCCAACATGCCAAACGTCCAGCGACTGCTCCCAAAGCGAAGGAGCCAGGACCCAAAGACCTAGCTGGCCTGAAGGGGCCCCAGGGGGCCCCCAAGCAGCCCCTCTCCATTTGGGTCTGGGGGCTTTCGTTGGGCCGGGAACCTGGGAGGTACCTGCCCGGTTGCAGGTCGCGGCCCGAGAAGCACTCTCCGGCCAACATGCCAAACGTCCAGCGACTGCTCCCAAAGCGAAGGAGCCAGGACCCAAAGACCTAGCTGGCCTGAAGGGGCCCCAGGGGGCCCCCAAGCAGCCCCTCTCCATTTGGGTCTGGGGGCTTTCGTTGGGCCGGGAACCTGGGAGGTACCTGCCCGGTTGCAGGTCGCGGCCCGAGAAGCACTCTCCGGCCAACATGCCAAACGTCCAGCGACTGCTCCCAAAGCGAAGGAGCCAGGACCCAAAGACCTAGCTGGCCTGAAGGGGCCCCAGGGGGCCCCCAAGCAGCCCCTCTCCATTTGGGTCTGGGGGCTTTCGTTGGGCCGGGAACCTGGGAGCTACCTGCCCGGTTGCAGGTCGCGGCCCGAGAAGCACTCTCCGGCCAACATGCCAAACGTCCAGCGACTGCTCCCAAAGCGAGGGAGCCAGGACCCTAAGACCTAGCTGGCCTGAAGGGGCCCCAGGGGGCCCCCAAGCAGCCCCTCTCCATTTGGCTCTGGGGGCTTTCGTTGGGCCGGGAACCTGGGAGGTACCTGCCCGGTTGCAGGTCGCGGCCCGAGAAGCACTCTGCGGCCAACATGCCAAACGTCCAGCGACTGCTCCCAAAGCGAAGGAGCCAGGACCCAAAGACCTAGCTGGCCTGAAGGGGCCCCAGGGGGCCCCCAAGCAGCCCCTCTCCATTTGGGTCTGGGGGCTTTCGTTGGGCCGGGAACCTGGGAGCTACCTGCCCGGTTGCAGGTCGCGGCCCGAGAAGCACTCTCCGGCCAACAGGCCAAACGTCCAGCGACTGCTCCCAAAGCGAAGGAGCCAGGACCCAAAGACCTAGCTGGCCTGAAGGGGCCCCAGGGGGCCCCCAAGCAGCCCCTCTCCATTTGGGTCTGGGGGCTTTCGTTGGGCCGGGAACCTGGGAGGTACCTGCCCGGTTGCAGGTCGCGGCCCGAGAAGCACTCTCCGGCCAACGTGCCAAACGTCCAGCGACTGCTCCCAAAGCGAAGGAGCCAGGACCCAAAGACCTAGCTGGCCTGAAGGGGCCCCAGGGGGCCCCCAAGCAGCCCCTCTCCATTTGGGTCTGGGGGCTTTCGTTGGGCCGGGAACCTGGGAGGTACCTGCCCGGTTGCAGGTCGCGGCCCGAGAAGCACTCTCCGGCCAACATGCCAAACGTCCAGCGACTGCTCCCAAAGCGAAGGAGCCAGGACCCAAAGACCTAGCTGGCCTGAAGGGGCCCCAGGGGGCCCCCAAGCAGCCCCTCTCCATTTGGGTCTGGGGGCTTTCGTTGCGCCGGGAACCTGGGAGGTACCTGCCCGGTTGCAGGTCGCGGCCCGAGAAGCACTCTGCGGCCAACATGCCAAACGTCCAGCGACTGCTCCCAAAGCGAAGGAGCCAGGACCCAAAGACCTAGCTGGCCTGAAGGGGCCCCAGGGGGCCCCCAAGCAGCCCCTCTCCATTTGGCTCTGGGGGCTTTCGTTGGGCCGGGAACCTGGGAGGTACCTGCCCGGTTGCAGGTCGCGGCCCGAGAAGCACTCTCCGGCCAACATGCCAAACGTCCAGCGACTGCTCCCAAAGCGAAGGAGCCAGGACCCAAAGACCTAGCTGGCCTGAAGGGGCCCCAGGGGGCCCCCAAGCAGCCCCTCTCCATTTGGGTCTGGGGGCTTTCGTTGGGCCGGGAACCTGGGAGGTACCTGCCCGGTTGCAGGTCGCGGCCCGAGAAGCACTCTGCGGCCAACATGCCAAACGTCCAGCGACTGCTCCCAAAGCAAAGGAGCCAGGACCCAAAGACCTAGCTGGCCTGAAGGGGCCCCAGGGGGCCCCCAAGCAGCCCCTCTCCATTTGGGTCTGGGGGCTTTCGTTGGGCCGGGAACCTGGGAGGTACCTGCCCGGTTGTAGGTCGCGGCCCGAGAAGCACTCTGCGGCCAACATGCCAAACGTCCAGCGACTGCTCCCAAAGCGAAGGAGCCAGGACCCAAAGACCTAGCTGGCCTGAAGGGGCCCCAGGGGGCCCCCAAGCAGCCCCTCTCCATTTGGGTCTGGGGGCTTTCGTTGGGCCGGGAACCTGGGAGGTACCTGCCTGGTTGCAGGTCGCGGCCCGAGAAGCACTCTCCGGCCAACATGCCAAACGTCCAGCGACTGCTCCCAAAGCGAAGGAGCCAGGACCCAAAGACCTAGCTGGCCTGAAGGGGCCCCAGGGGGCCCCCAAGCAGCCCCTCTCCATTTGGGTCTGGGGGCTTTCGTTGGGCCGGGAACCTGGGAGGTACCTGCCCGGTTGCAGGTCGCGGCCCGAGAAGCACTCTCCGGCCAACATGCCAAACGTCCAGCGACTGCTCCCAAAGCGAAGGAGCCAGGACCCAAAGACCTAGCTGGCCTGAAGGGGCCCCAGGGGGCCCCCAAGCAGCCCCTCTCCATTTGGGTCTGGGGGCTTTCGTTGGGCCGGGAACCTGGGAGGTACCTGCCCGGTTGCAGGTCGCGGCCCGAGAAGCACTCTCCGGCCAACATGCCAAACGTCCAGCGACTGCTCCCAAAGCGAAGGAGCCAGGACCCAAAGACCTAGCTGGCCTGAAGGGGCCCCAGGGGGCCCCCAAGCAGCCCCTCTCCATTTGGGTCTGGGGGCTTTCGTTGGGCCGGGAACCTGGGAGGTACCTGCCCGGTTGCAGGTCGCGGCCCGAGAAGCACTCTCCGGCCAACATGCCAAACGTCCAGCGACTGCTCCCAAAGCGAAGGAGCCAGGACCCAAAGACCTAGCTGGCCTGAAGGGGCCCCAGGGGGCCCCCAAGCAGCCCCTCTCCATTTGGGTCTGGGGGCTTTCGTTGGGCCGGGAACCTGGGAGGTACCTGCCCGGTTGCAGGTCGCGGCCCGAGAAGCACTCTCCGGCCAACATGCCAAACGTCCAGCGACTGCTCCCAAAGCGAAGGAGCCAGGACCCAAAGACCTAGCTGGCCTGAAGGGGCCCCAGGGGGCCCCCAAGCAGCCCCTCTCCATTTGGGTCTGGGGGCTTTCGTTGGGCCGGGAACCTGGGAGGTACCTGCCCGGTTGCAGGTCGCGGCCCGAGAAGCACTCTCCGGCCAACGTGCCAAACGTCCAGCGACTGCTCCCAAAGCGAAGGAGCCAGGACCCAAAGACCTAGCTGGCCTGAAGGGGCCCCAGGGGGCCCCCAAGCAGCCCCTCTCCATTTGGGTCTGGGGGCTTTCGTTGGGCCGGGAACCTGGGAGGTACCTGCCCGGTTGCAGGTCGCGGCCCGAGAAGCACTCTCCGGCCAACATGCCAAACGTCCAGCGACTGCTCCCAAAGCGAAGGAGCCAGGACCCAAAGACCTAGCTGGCCTGAAGGGGCCCCAGGGGGCCCCCAAGCAGCCCCTCTCCATTTGGGTCTGGGGGCTTTCGTTGCGCCGGGAACCTGGGAGGTACCTGCCCGGTTGCAGGTCGCGGCCCGAGAAGCACTCTGCGGCCAACATGCCAAACGTCCAGCGACTGCTCCCAAAGCGAAGGAGCCAGGACCCAAAGACCTAGCTGGCCTGAAGGGGCCCCAGGGGGCCCCCAAGCAGCCCCTCTCCATTTGGCTCTGGGGGCTTTCGTTGGGCCGGGAACCTGGGAGGTACCTGCCCGGTTGCAGGTCGCGGCCCGAGAAGCACTCTCCGGCCAACATGCCAAACGTCCAGCGACTGCTCCCAAAGCGAAGGAGCCAGGACCCAAAGACCTAGCTGGCCTGAAGGGGCCCCAGGGGGCCCCCAAGCAGCCCCTCTCCATTTGGGTCTGGGGGCTTTCGTTGGGCCGGGAACCTGGGAGGTACCTGCCCGGTTGCAGGTCGCGGCCCGAGAAGCACTCTGCGGCCAACATGCCAAACGTCCAGCGACTGCTCCCAAAGCAAAGGAGCCAGGACCCAAAGACCTAGCTGGCCTGAAGGGGCCCCAGGGGGCCCCCAAGCAGCCCCTCTCCATTTGGGTCTGGGGGCTTTCGTTGGGCCGGGAACCTGGGAGGTACCTGCCCGGTTGTAGGTCGCGGCCCGAGAAGCACTCTGCGGCCAACATGCCAAACGTCCAGCGACTGCTCCCAAAGCGAAGGAGCCAGGACCCAAAGACCTAGCTGGCCTGAAGGGGCCCCAGGGGGCCCCCAAGCAGCCCCTCTCCATTTGGGTCTGGGGGCTTTCGTTGGGCCGGGAACCTGGGAGGTACCTGCCTGGTTGCAGGTCGCGGCCCGAGAAGCACTCTCCGGCCAACATGCCAAACGTCCAGCGACTGCTCCCAAAGCGAAGGAGCCAGGACCCAAAGACCTAGCTGGCCTGAAGGGGCCCCAGGGGGCCCCCAAGCAGCCCCTCTCCATTTGGGTCTGGGGGCTTTCGTTGGGCCGGGAACCTGGGAGGTACCTGCCCGGTTGCAGGTCGCGGCCCGAGAAGCACTCTCCGGCCAACATGCCAAACGTCCAGCGACTGCTCCCAAAGCGAAGGAGCCAGGACCCAAAGACCTAGCTGGCCTGAAGGGGCCCCAGGGGGCCCCCAAGCAGCCCCTCTCCATTTGGGTCTGGGGGCTTTCGTTGGGCCGGGAACCTGGGAGGTACCTGCCCGGTTGCAGGTCGCGGCCCGAGAAGCACTCTCCGGCCAACATGCCAAACGTCCAGCGACTGCTCCCAAAGCGAAGGAGCCAGGACCCAAAGACCTAGCTGGCCTGAAGGGGCCCCAGGGGGCCCCCAAGCAGCCCCTCTCCATTTGGGTCTGGGGGCTTTCGTTGGGCCGGGAACCTGGGAGGTACCTGCCCGGTTGCAGGTCGCGGCCCGAGAAGCACTCTCCGGCCAACATGCCAAACGTCCAGCGACTGCTCCCAAAGCGAAGGAGCCAGGACCCAAAGACCTAGCTGGCCTGAAGGGGCCCCAGGGGGCCCCCAAGCAGCCCCTCTCCATTTGGGTCTGGGGGCTTTCGTTGGGCCGGGAACCTGGGAGGTACCTGCCCGGTTGCAGGTCGCGGCCCGAGAAGCACTCTCCGGCCAACATGCCAAACGTCCAGCGACTGCTCCCAAAGCGAAGGAGCCAGGACCCAAAGACCTAGCTGGCCTGAAGGGGCCCCAGGGGGCCCCCAAGCAGCCCCTCTCCATTTGGGTCTGGGGGCTTTCGTTGGGCCGGGAACCTGGGAGCTACCTGCCCGGTTGCAGGTCGCGGCCCGAGAAGCACTCTCCGGCCAACATGCCAAACGTCCAGCGACTGCTCCCAAATCGAGGGAGCCAGGACCCTAAGACCTAGCTGGCCTGAAGGGGCCCCAGGGGGCCCCCAAGCAGCCCCTCTCCATTTGGCTCTGGGGGCTTTCGTTGGGCCGGGAACCTGGGAGGTACCTGCCCGGTTGCAGGTCGCGGCCCGAGAAGCACTCTGCGGCCAACATGCCAAACGTCCAGCGACTGCTCCCAAAGCGAAGGAGCCAGGACCCAAAGACCTAGCTGGCCTGAAGGGGCCCCAGGGGGCCCCCAAGCAGCCCCTCTCCATTTGGGTGTGGGGGCTTTCGTTGGGCCGGGAACCTGGGAGGTACCTGCCCGGTTGCAGGTCGCGGCCCGAGAAGCACTCTCCGGCCAACAGGCCAAACGTCCAGCGACTGCTCCCAAAGCGAAGGAGCCAGGACCCAAAGACCTAGCTGGCCTGAAGGGGCCCCAGGGGGCCCCCAAGCAGCCCCTCTCCATTTGGGTCTGGGGGCTTTCGTTGGGCCGGGAACCTGGGAGGTACCTGCCCGGTTGCAGGTCGCGGCCCGAGAAGCACTCTCCGGCCAACGTGCCAAACGTCCAGCGACTGCTCCCAAAGCGAAGGAGCCAGGACCCAAAGACCTAGCTGGCCTGAAGGGGCCCCAGGGGGCCCCCAAGCAGCCCCTCTCCATTTGGGTCTGGGGGCTTTCGTTGGGCCGGGAACCTGGGAGGTACCTGCCCGGTTGCAGGTCGCGGCCCGAGAAGCACTCTCCGGCCAACATGCCAAACGTCCAGCGACTGCTCCCAAAGCGAAGGAGCCAGGACCCAAAGACCTAGCTGGCCTGAAGGGGGCCCCAGGGGGCCCCCAAGCAGCCCCTCTCCATTTGGGTGTGGGGGCTTTCGTTGGGCCGGGAACCTGGGAGGTACCTGCCCGGTTGCAGGTCGCGGCCCGAGAAGCACTCTCCGGCCAACATGCCAAACGTCCAGCGACTGCTCCCAAAGCGAAGGAGCCAGGACCCAAAGACCTAGCTGGCCTGAAGGGGCCCCAGGGGGCCCCCAAGCAGCCCCTCTCCATTTGGGTCTGGGGGCTTTCGTTGGGCCGGGAACCTGGGAGGTACCTGCCCGGTTGCAGGTCGCGGCCCGAGAAGCACTCTGCGCCCAACATGCCAAACGTCCAGCGACTGCTCCCAAAGCGAAGGAGCCAGGGCCCAAAGACCTAGCTGGCCTGAAGGGGCCCCAGGGGGCCCCCAAGCAGCCCCTCTCCATTTGGGTCTGGGGGCTTTCGTTGGGCCGGGAACCTGGGAGGTACCTGCCCGGTTGCAGGTCGCGGCCCGAGAAGCACTCTCCGGCCAACATGCCCAAACGTCCAGCGACTGCTCCCAAAGCGAAGGAGCCAGGACCCAAAGACCTAGCTGGCCTGAAGGGGCCCCAGGGGGCCCCCAAGCAGCCCCTCTCCATTTGGGTCTGGGGGCTTTCGTTGGGCCAGGAACCTGGGAGGTACCTGCCCAGTTGCAGGTCGCGGCCCGAGAAGCACTCTCTGGCCAACATGCCAAACGTCCAGCGACTGCTCCCAAAGCGAAGGAGCCAGGACCCAAAGACCTAGCTGGCCTGAAGGGGCCCCAGGGGGCCCCCAAGCAGCCCCTCTCCATTTGGCTCTGGGGGCTTTCGTTGGGCCGGGAACCTGGGAGGTACCTGCCCGGTTGCAGGTCGCGGCCCGAGAAGCACTCTCCGGCCAACATGCCAAACGTCCAGCGACTGCTCCCAAAGCGAAGGAGCCAGGACCCAAAGACCTAGCTGGCCTGAAGGGGCCCCAGGGGGCCCCCAAGCAGCCCCTCTCCATTTGGCTCTGGGGGCTTTCGTTGGGCCGGGAACCTGGGAGGTACCTGCCCGGTTGCAGGTCGCGGCCCGAGAAGCACTCTCCGGCCAACATGCCCAAACGTCCAGCGACTGCTCCCAAAGCGAAGGAGCCAGGACCCAAAGACCTAGCTGGCCTGAAGGGGCCCCAGGGGGCCCCCAAGCAGCCCCTCTCCATTTGGGTCTGGGGGCTTTCGTTGGGCCGGGAACCTGGGAGGTACCTGCCCAGTTGCAGGTCGCGGCCCGAGAAGCACTCTCTGTCCAACATGCCAAACGTCCAGCGACTGCTCCCAAAGCGAAGGAGCCAGGACCCAAAGACCTAGCTGGCCTGAAGGGGCCCCAGGGGGCCCCCAAGCAGCCCCTCTCCATTTGGGTCTGGGGGCTTTCGTTGGGCCGGGAACCTGGGAGGTACCTGCCCGGTTGCAGGTCGCGGCCCGAGAAGCACTCTCCGGCCAACATGCCAAACGTCCAGCGACTGCTCCCAAAGCGAAGGAGCCAGGACCCAAAGACCTAGCTGGCCTGAAGGGGCCCCAGGGGGCCCCCAAGCAGCCCCTCTCCATTTGGGTCTGGGGGCTTTCGTTGGGCCAGGAACCTGGGAGGTACCTGCCCAGTTGCAGGTCGCGGCCCGAGAAGCACTCTCTGTCCAACATGCCAAACGTCCAGCGACTGCTCCCAAAGCGAAGGAGCCAGGACCCAAAGACCTAGCTGGCCTGAAGGGGCCCCAGGGGGCCCCCAAGCAGCCCCTCTCCATTTGGGTCTGGGGGCTTTCGTTGGGCCGGGAACCTGGGAGGTACCTGCCCGGTTGCAGGTCGCGGCCCGAGAAGCACTCTCCGGCCAACATGCCAAACGTCCAGCGACTGCTCCCAAAGCGAAGGAGCCAGGACCCAAAGACCTAGCTGGCCTGAAGGGGCCCCAGGGGGCCCCCAAGCAGCCCCTCTCCATTTGGGTCTGGGGGCTTTCGTTGGGCCGGGAACCTGGGAGCTACCTGCCCGGTTGCAGGTCGCGGCCCGAGAAGCACTCTCCGGCCAACATGCCAAACGTCCAGCGACTGCTCCCAAAGCGAAGGAGCCAGGACCCAAAGACCTAGCTGGCCTGAAGGGGCCCCAGGGGGCCCCCAAGCAGCCCCTCTCCATTTGGGTCTGGGGGCTTTCGTTGGGCCGGGAACCTGGGAGCTACCTGCCCGGTTGCAGGTCGCGGCCCGAGAAGCACTCTCTGGCCAACATGCCAAATGTCCAGCGACTGCTCCCAAAGCGAAGGAGCCAGGACCCAAAGACCTAGCTGGCCTGAAGGGGCCCCAGGGGGCCCCCAAGCAGCCCCTCTCCATTTGGGTCTGGGGGCTTTCGTTGGGCCGGGAACCTGGGAGGTACCTGCCCGGTTGCAGGTCGCGGCCCGAGAAGCACTCTCCGGCCAACATGCCAAACGTCCAGCGACTGCTCCCAAAGCGAAGGAGCCAGGACCCAAAGACCTAGCTGGCCTGAAGGTGCCCCAGGGGGCCCCCAAGCAGCCCCTCTCCATTTGGGTCTGGGGTTTTTCGTTGGGCCGGGAACCTGGGAGCTACCTGCCCGGTTGCAGGTCACGGCCCGAGAAGCACTCTCTGGCCAACATGCCAAACGTCCAGCGACTGCTCCCAAAGCGAAGGAGCCAGGACCCAAAGACCTAGCTGGCCTGAAGGGGCCCCAGGGGGCCCCCAAGCAGCCCCTCTCCATTTGGGTCTGGGGGCTTTCGTTGGGCCGGGAACCTGGGAGGTACCTGCCCGGTTGCAGGTCGCAGCCCGAGAAGCACTCTCCGGCCAACGTGCCAAACGTCCAGCGACTGCTCCCAAAGCGAAGGAGCCAGGACCCAAAGACCTAGCTGGCCTGAAGGGGCCCCAGGGGGCCCCCAAGCAGCCCCTCTCCATTTGGGTCTGGGGGCTTTCGTTGGGCCGGGAACCTGGGAGGTACCTGCCCGGTTGCAGGTCGCGGCCCGAGAAGCACTCTCCGGCCAACATCCCAAACGTCCAGCGACTGCTCCCAAAGCGAAGGAGCCAGGACCCAAAGACCTAGCTGGCCTGAAGGGGCCCCAGGGGGCCCCCAAGCAGCCCCTCTCCATTTGGGTCTGGGGGCTTTCGTTGGGCCGGGAACCTGGGAGCTACCTGCCCGGTTGCAGGTCGCGGCCCGAGAAGCACTCTCCGGCCAACATGCCAAAAGTCCAGCGACTGCTCCCAAAGCGAAGGAGCCAGGACCCAAAGACCTAGCTGGCCTGAAGGGGCCCCAGGGGGCCCCCAAGCAGCCCCTCTCCATTTGGGTCTGGGGGCTTTCGTTGGGCCGGGAACCTGGGAGCTACCTGCCCGGTTGCAGGTCGCGGCCCGAGAAGCACTCTCCGGCCAACATGCCAAACGTCCAGCGACTGCTCCCAAAGCGAAGGAGCCAGGACCCAAAGACCTAGCTGGCCTGAAGGGGCCCCAGGGGGCCCCCAAGCAGCCCCTCTCCATTTGGGTCTGGGGGCTTTCGTTGGGCCGGGAACCTGGGAGGTACCTGCCCGGTTGCAGGTCGCGGCCCGAGAAGCACTCTCCGGCCAACATGCCAAACGTCCAGCGACTGCTCCCAAAGCGAAGGAGCCAGGACCCAAAGACCTAGCTGGCCTGAAGGGGCCCCAGGGGGCCCCCAAGCAGCCCCTCTCCATTTGGGTCTGGGGGCTTTCGTTGGGCCGGGAACCTGGGAGCTACCTGCCCGGTTGCAGGTCGCGGCCCGAGAAGCACTCTCCGGCCAACATGCCAAACGTCCAGCGACTGCTCCCAAAGCGAAGGAGCCAGGACCCAAAGACCTAGCTGGCCTGAAGGGGCCCCAGGGGGCCCCCAAGCAGCCCCTCTCCATTTGGGTCTGGGGGCTTTCGTTGGGCCGGGAACCTGGGAGGTACCTGCCCGGTTGCAGGTCGCGGCCCGAGAAGCACTCTCCGGCCAACATGCCAAACGTCCAGCGACTGCTCCCAAAGCGAAGGAGCCAGGACCCAAAGACCTAGCTGGCCTGAAGGGGCCCCAGGGGGCCCCCAAGCAGCCCCTCTCCATTTGGGTCTGGGGGCTTTCGTTGGGCCGGGAACCTGGGAGCTACCTGCCCGGTTGCAGGTCGCGGCCCGAGAAGCACTCTCCGGCCAACATGCCAAACGTCCAGCAACTGCTCCCAAAGCGAAGGAGCCAGGACCCAAAGACCTAGCTGGCCTGAAGGGGCCCCAGGGGGCCCCCAAGCAGCCCCTCTCCATTTGGGTCTGGGGGCTTTCGTTGGGCCGGGAACCTGGGAGGTACCTGCCCGGTTGCAGGTCGCGGCCCGAGAAGCACTCTGCGGCCAACATGCCAAACGTCCAGCGACTGCTCCCAAAGCGAAGGAGCCAGGACCCAAAGACCTAGCTGGCCTGAAGGGGCCCCAGGGGGCCCCCAAGCAGCCCCTCTCCATTTGGGTCTGGGGGCTTTCGTTGGGCCGGGAACCTGGGAGCTACCTGCCCGGTTGCAGGTCGCGGCCCGAGAAGCACTCTCCGGCCAACATGCCAAACGTCCAGCGACTGCTCCCAAAGCGAAGGAGCCAGGACCCAAAGACCTAGCTGGCCTGAAGGGGCCCCAGGGGGCCCCCAAGCAGCCCCTCTCCATTTGGGTCTGGGGGCTTTCGTTGGGCCGGGAACCTGGGAGGTACCTGCCCGGTTGCAGGTCGCGGCCCGAGAAGCACTCTCCGGCCAACATGCCAAACGTCCAGCGACTGCTCCCAAAGCGAAGGAGCCAGGACCCAAAGACCTAGCTGGCATGAGGGGCCCCAGGGGGCCCCCAAGCAGCCCCTCTCCATTTAGGTCTGGGGGCTTTTGTTGGGCCGGGAACCTGGGAGGTACCTGCCCGGTTGCAGGTCGCGGCCCGAGAAGCACTCTCCGGCCAGCATGCCAAACGTCCAGCAACTGCTCCCAAAGCGAAGGAGCCAGGACCCAAAGACCTAGCTGGCCTGAAGGGGCCCCAGGGGGCCCCCAAGCAGCCCCTCTCCATTTGGGTCTGGGGGCTTTCGTTGGGCCGGGAACCTGGGAGCTACCTGCCCGGTTGCAGGTCGCGGCCCGAGAAGCACTCTCCGGCCAACATGCCAAACGTCCAGCGACTGCTCCCAAAGCGAAGGAGCCAGGACCCAAAGACCTAGCTGGCCTGAAGGGGCCCCAGGGGGCCCCCAAGCAGCCCCTCTCCATTTGGGTCTGGGGGCTTTCGTTGGGCCGGGAACCTGGGAGGTACCTGCCCGGTTGCAGGTCGCGGCCCGAGAAGCACTCTCCGGCCAACATGCCAAACGTCCAGCGACTGCTCCCAAAGCGAAGGAGCCAGGACCCAAAGACCTAGCTGGCCTGAAGGGGCCCCAGGGGGCCCCCAAGCAGCCCCTCTCCATTTGGGTCTGGGGGCTTTCGTTGGGCCGGGAACCTGGGAGCTACCTGCCCGGTTGCAGGTCGCGGCCCGAGAAGCACTCTCCGGCCAACATGCCAAACGTCCAGCGACTGCTCCCAAAGCGAAGGAGCCAGGACCCAAAGACCTAGCTGGCCTGAAGGGGCCCCAGGGGGCCCCCAAGCAGCCCCTCTCCATTTGGGTCTGGGGGCTTTCGTTGGGCCGGGAACCTGGGAGGTACCTGCCCGGTTGCAGGTCGCGGCCCGAGAAGCACTCTCCGGCCAACATGCCAAACGTCCAGCGACTGCTCCCAAAGCGAAGGAGCCAGGACCCAAAGACCTAGCTGGCCTGAAGGGGCCCCAGGGGGCCCCCAAGCAGCCCCTCTCCATTTGGGTCTGGGGGCTTTCGTTGGGCCGGGAACCTGGGAGCTACCTGCCCGGTTGCAGGTCGCGGCCCGAGAAGCACTCTCCGGCCAACATGCCAAACGTCCAGCAACTGCTCCCAAAGCGAAGGAGCCAGGACCCAAAGACCTAGCTGGCCTGAAGGGGCCCCAGGGAGCCCCCAAGCAGCCCCTCTCCATTTGGGTCTGGGGGCTTTCGTTGGGCCGGGAACCTGGGAGCTACCTGCCCGGTTGCAGGTCGCGGCCCGAGAAGCACTCTCCGGCCAACATGCCAAACGTCCAGCGACTGCTCCCAAAGCGAAGGAGCCAGGACCCAAAGACCTAGCTGGCCTGAAGGGGCCCCAGGGGGCCCCCAAGCAGCCCCTCTCCATTTGGGTCTGGGGGCTTTCGTTGGGCCGGGAACCTGGGAGCTACCTGCCCGGTTGCAGGTCGCGGCCCGAGAAGCACTCTCCGGCCAACATGCCAAACGTCCAGCAACTGCTCCCAAAGCGAAGGAGCCAGGACCCAAAGACCTAGCTGGCCTGAAGGGGCCCCAGGGGGCCCCCAAGCAGCCCCTCTCCATTTGGGTCTGGGGGCTTTCGTTGGGCCGGGAACCTGGGAGCTACCTGCCCGGTTGCAGGTCGCGGCCCGAGAAGCACTCTCCGGCCAACATGCCAAACGTCCAGCGACTGCTCCCAAAGCGAAGGAGCCAGGACCCAAAGACCTAGCTGGCCTGAAGGGGCCCCAGGGGGCCCCCAAGCAGCCCCTCTCCATTTGGGTCTGGGGGCTTTCGTTGGGCCGGGAACCTGGGAGCTACCTGCCCGGTTGCAGGTCGCGGCCCGAGAAGCACTCTCCGGCCAACATGCCAAACGTCCAGCGACTGCTCCCAAAGCGAAGGAGCCAGGACCCAAAGACCTAGCTGGCCTGAAGGGGCCCCAGGGGGCCCCCAAGCAGCCCCTCTCCATTTGGGTCTGGGGGCTTTCGTTGGGCCGGGAACCTGGGAGGTACCTGCCCGGTTGCAGGTCGCGGCCCGAGAAGCACTCTCCGGCCAACATGCCAAACGTCCAGCGACTGCTCCCAAAGCGAAGGAGCCAGGACCCAAAGACCTAGCTGGCATGAGGGGCCCCAGGGGGCCCCCAAGCAGCCCCTCTCCATTTAGGTCTGGGGGCTTTTGTTGGGCCGGGAACCTGGGAGGTACCTGCCCGGTTGCAGGTCGCGGCCCGAGAAGCACTCTCCGGCCAACATGCCAAACGACCAGCGACTGCTCCCAAAGCGAAGGAGCCAGGACCCAAAGACCTAGCTGGCCTGAAGGGGCCCCAGGGGGCCCCCAAGCAGCCCCTCTCCATTTGGGTCTGGGGGCTTTCGTTGGGCCGGGAACCTGGGAGGTACCTGCCCGGTTGCAGGTCGCGGCCCGAGAAGCACTCTCCGGCCAACATGCCAAACGTCCAGCGACTGCTCCCAAAGCGAAGGAGCCAGGACCCAAAGACCTAGCTGGCCTGAAGGGGCCCCAGGGGGCCCCCAAGCAGCCCCTCTCCATTTGGGTCTGGGGGCTTTCGTTGGGCCGGGAACCTGGGAGGTACCTGCCCAGTTGCAGGTCGCGGCCCGAGAAGCACTCTCCGGCCAACTCCCTGAGGAGTCCTGGGGGGCCCTAAAGAGCCCTGAGGGGCCCTGGGGTACCTTGAGGGAACCTAAAGAGCCCTGAGGGACTTTGGGGGACCCTGAGGAGCCCTGCGGGACCCTTGGGAACCTTGGAGGACCCTGAGAGACTCTGGGGGCCCCCGAGAAACCCTGGGTGGCCCTAAAGAGCCCTGAGGGGCCCTGGGGGACTCTGTGGGACCCTATAGTAGCCCGAGGAGCCCTGAGGAACCCTGAGGGACCCTGAGGGGCCCTGGGGGACCCTAACGAGCTCTAAAGAGCCCTGAGGAACCTTGAGAGACCCTGAGGGGCCCTGAGGGACCCTAAAGACCCCTGGGTGACCTTGAGGGACCCTATAGAACCCTGAGGGACCTTGGGGGACCCTAAAGAACCCTGAGGGACCTTGGGGGACCCTAAAGAACCCTGAGGGACTCTGGGGGACCCTGAGGAGCCCTGCGGGACCCTTGGGAACCTTGAAGGACCCTGAGAGACTCTGGGGGCCCCCGAGAAACCCTGGGGGGCCCTAAAGAGCCCTGAGGGGCCCTGGGGGACTCTGTGGGACCCTATAGTAGCCCGAGGAGCCCTGAGGAACCCTGAGGGGCCCTGGGGGACCCTTGGGGACCCAAAAGAGCCCTGAAGAACTCTGGGGGGACCTTGAGAACCTTGAGGGACCCTGGGGGGCCGTAAAGAACCCTGAGGAGCACTGAGGAGCCCTGAAGGACTCTGGGGGCCCCTGGGGGACCCTGAGGATCACTGGGGAACCCTGAGGGACCCTGAGGAGCCCTGGGGGACCCTAAGGAGCCCTGAAGGACCCAGGGGGACCCGAAAGAGCCCTGGGGAACCTGAGAAACCCTAGGGGACTCTTGGGGAGCCTAAAGAGCCTTGGGGGACCTTGAGGGACCCTAAAGAGCCCAGGGGGAACTTAAGGGACCCTAAAGAGCCCAGGGGGAACTTAAGGGACCCTAAAGAACCCGGAGGGGCCCTGGGGGACCCTACGGGACACTAAAGAGCTCTGAGGAACCCTGGGGAAACTTGAGGGACCCTGAGGAGCCCTGGAGGACCCTGCACAACCCTAAAGAACCCTGAGGGACCCTGGGGGACCCTTAGAAGCACTGGGGGACCCTAACCCTAACCCTAACCATAAACCCTAACCCTAACCCTAACCCTAATGACCCTAACCCTAACCCCTAACTCTAACCCTGATCCTGACCCTGACCCTAACCCTAACCTAACCCTAACCTAACCCTAACCCTGATCCTGACCCTGACCCTAACCCTAACCTAACCCTAACCCTAAAGCTAACCCTAACCCTAACCCCTAACCCTAACCCAAAACCCAAACCATAACCCTAAGGACCCTAACCCTAACCCTAACCCCTAACCTTAACGCTAACCCTAACCCTAAACCCTGACCCTAACCCTAACCCTAAACCCTAACACTAAACACCCTAACCCTAATGACCCTAACCCTAATGACCCTAACCCTAATGACCCTAACCCTAAAGACCCTAACCCTAAAGACCCTAACCCTGACCTTAACCATGACCCTAACCCTGACCCTGACACTAACCCTAACCCTAACCCTAACCCTAAACCCTAACCCTAACCCTAAACCCTAACCCTAAGCCCTAACCCTAACCCCTAAACCCTAACCCCTAACCCTAACCTAACCGTGACCTAACCATAACCGTAACCCTACGCTAAACCTGACCCTAACCCTAACCACTAACCCTAAACCTAACCCCTAATGACCCTAACCTCTAACCCTAACCCTAATGACCCTAACCCTAAACCCTAACACTAACCCTAACCCCAACCCCTAACCCTAACCATAAACCTAACCCTAACCTAAACCCTAATGACCATAACCCTAACCCTAACCCCTAACCCTACCCCAACCCTAAGCCTGACCCTAACCCTAACCCTAACCCAAACCCTAACCCAAACCCTAATCCCTAACCCCCCCAGCCCATCCTGTGCAAAGCCAG
>NW_028168091.1:0-60944 GCF_964237585.1 Gallinula chloropus | reverse complement strand
CCCCCCAGCGCACCCTAAACCTGCCCGTGCCTCAGTTTCCCCCCTCGGCGGAGCAGCTTCTCACCCTGTGTGTGCCCCCCCCTCCCTCTCTTTGAATGTGTGCTCCCCACCCCCCCCGACCCCCGAATGTCCCTGTGCCCCCCCCTGCCCCGTGGCTGCCCTGCCTGTCGCATGGAGTGTGGCCCCCCCAGCCCCGAGGGGTGCATGGCCCAGCCCCGCATGCGGCTGCGGCACCGCATGAGACGGGGGGGGGGGGGGCAAAGGGGTTTGGGGTGGGGGAGGAGGAATTGGGGTGCAGGGAGAAATTGGGGGGGGGAGAGGGGGGGAAGTTAAGTGGGTCCTGGAGTGTGGCTGAGGTGGAATAGGGCCGGGGGCGGGGGGGAGGGGAAACTGGGGAGGATCAAGGAAAATTGGGGTGGGGAGAAATGGGGAGGAATGGGGAAGAGTTGGGGAGGGGGGGAATTGGGGGGGTGGGGATCAGTTGGGGAGGGGGGGAATTGGGGGGGTGGGGATCAGTTGGGGAGGGGGGGAATTGGGGGGGTGGGGATCAGTTGGGGAGGGGGGGAATTGAGGGGGTGGGGATCAGTTGGGGAGGGGGGAATTGGGGGGGGCAGGGGCATTTTGGGGGTGGGAGTTGGGGGGGAAATAGGGCTGAGGAGATCGGGGGGGGGGGTGAGAATTGGGATGAGGTGGGGGGAAGTTGAGGCAGGAGAGAAATTGGGCTGGAAAGGTCCAAACCAGGGCCGGGCAGACCCCCAGAGCTGGGGGGGGATGCCCAGGGTGACCCCCCCCACCCCCCTGGTCACCCGTGGGTGCTGTCACACTCACACCCACACACTCACACCCCGGGGGGGCTGCTCCCCTCTGGGTGGGATGGGGTTGCTGGGGCAGGGGGGGTGACGATGTGAGGGGGCTGTGGGGGGGTCTCTGTGCCCCCCCCCTTTATTTGAGGTGGGGGGCAAGGTCTGACTGCCCGTGTCCCCCCCCAGCTCTGCAGCTGCCGCTTGTGAGCGATGGCGGCGGCCGGGCCGCGCTCCCCGAGGGCGCCCAGCACCCCCCGCCCCCCTCGCGCCCCCGAAACATGCTGGGGCTGCCCCAGCCGCCCTTCCTGGTGCCCCGCAGCGTGGAGAGGTGAGACCCCCCCTCATTGGCTGCCCGGCAGCGACCCCGCCCCCTCATTGGCTGCCCCGCAGCAACCCCGCTCCCTCATTGGCTGCCCAGCAGCAACCCCGCCCCCTCATTGGCTGCCCGGCAGCGACCCCACCCCCTCATTGGCTGCCCAGCAGCAACCCCGCCCCCTCATTGGCTGTGTGCATTGGGGTTGGGGGGGGTCCTGTGTGCTGATTTGCTGGAGGGTGTGGGGGTCGCGTGTGCTGATTGGGCCAGAGGGTGTGGGCACAGTGTGTGCTCATTGGTCCAAGGCCCCGGGGGTGCTGTCTGCTGATTGGACAGAGGTCATAAGGATCGTGTGCTGATTGGCCAGAGGCTGTGGGGCCGTGTGTGCTCATTGGACCCAAGGTCCAGTGGAATCACATGCACTGATTGGCCAGAAGTCCAGGGGATCGTGTGTGCTGATTGGCTGGAGGTCTGGGCAGCCACGTGTTCTCATTGGCCAGGCAGCAGGAGTGCTACGTGCTGGTTGGGCGGGCGTACAGGCGTCTGTGTGTTCTGATTGGCCAGAGGTCCAGGGCGAACCACACATGCTGGTTGGCCAGAGGTGTGGGATGTTCCTGTGTGCTGATTGGCCAGATGTACAGGGAGGAGTCCGCAGAAGCTGATTGGTCGGGGGTTTAGGGCACGGTGTCTGTTCATTGGCTGGCCAGACTTAGCTTTCCTTGTGCTGATTGGCCAGGCAGGGTGGAGATGCCTGTGCTGATTGGCCAGGAGACAACGCCTGCTGATTGGACAGATAAGATTACCGTGCGTGCTGATTGGCTGGGCAGGAGATTCTCACGCAGTGATTGGCAGGGCAGACAGGATTTCCCGAGTGCTGATTGGCCGAGTAGCTGTGGCTCTGTGCATGCCGATTGGCCAGGCAGAAAGGCGAGTTCCTTGGCACTGATTGGCCAGGTGACATCGTGGCTGCTGATTGGCCGAGAGAGAGACGCTTCCCTCTCTTGATTGGCCATATGAGCACCCACCCCGCATGCTGATTGGCCAGATGCCTCCCACAGGGGCAGGTTTGCAGGACCCTCGCCCAGAGCTGCATGGCGATTGGCCAGCTGGGCTCAACCCCCATTCCCTGTGTGTGCTGATTGGCCAGGCTTCCCCCGAACGTGCTGATTGGTCAGACAGGTGGTGTAGACACACCAGGGCCCCTCTACTGCCCTTGATGCTGATTGGTCAGTTGTGTGGGTGTGTCCCCATGTGCGGATTGGCCCAGAGCCTCTGCCTCATGCTGATTGGCTAGGCATCTTGCTCTCTCTGTGCTGATTGCCCGGGGGCTTGTTTCCCAGCTACCGATTGGCTGGGCCCTTCCCTCACTTCACATCGATTGGCTGGGCCTTCCCGATACCCTATGCCGATTGGCCAGGTGCCCTCACCGATTGGCTGCCCCCCTCCCCCCTCGCCCCACACCGATTGGCTGGCCCCTCCTTCCCCCCACACTGATTGGCCGGCCCCTCCCCTCGCCCCATACTGATTGGCCGGCCCCTCCCCTCGCCCCACACCGATTGGCCGGCCCTTCTCCTCTTCCCCAGCATCGAGATCGACCAGAAGCTGCAGGAGATCATGAAGCAGACGGGGTACCTCACCGTGGGGGGGCAGGTGAGCAGCGGGGTGACACGGGGTGGGGACACGGGGGGCCCGGAGCACCCTGAACCCCCCCCGGGTGTCTGTGTGTCGCCCCCCAGCGCTACCAGGCAGAGATCAACGACCTGGAGAACCTGGGTGAGATCGGCAGCGGCACCTGCGGGCAGGTCTGGAAGATGCGCTTCCGCAAGACAGGACACATCATCGCCGTCAAGGTGGGGCCCCCTCCCCAGACCCCGGGGTACAGCCCTCCTACACCCCTGAATACTTCCCACCCCCCCCTTATTTCTTGCCTGACCCCCCTCCCCGTGCCTGTAGCAAATGCGGCGCTCGGGGAACCGGGAGGAGAACAAGCGGATCCTGATGGACCTGGACGTGGTGCTCAAGAGCCACGACTGCCCCTACATCGTCCAGTGCTTCGGCACCTTCATCACCAACGTGAGCACCCCCCTCCCCCCACAAACCCCATCAGGGGACCCCCGAAGGATTCTTCCTCACCCTTAACCCCTCCTCTTCCTCCTCAGACTGACGTCTTCATCGCCATGGAGCTGATGGGCACCTGCGCCGAGAAGCTCAAGAAGCGCATCCAGGGTCCCATCCCCGAGCGCATCCTGGGCAAGATGACGGTGGCGGTGAGCGGCGAGAGGACGGTTTTGGGGGGGGGGGGTTTGGATACACAGGGGTCACTGAAACCCCCTTTTTCCCTCCTGGCAGATCGTCAAGGCCTTGTTCTACCTGAAGGAGAAGCACGGGGTGATCCACCGCGACGTCAAACCCTCCAACATCCTGCTGGATGAGCGGGGGCAGGTGAAGCTCTGCGACTTCGGCATCAGCGGCCGCCTCGTCGACTCCAAAGCCAAGACCCGCAGCGCCGGCTGCGCCGCCTACATGGCCGTGAGCACCCGGGGGGCCGAGGGGCGTGGGGAGGGGTGGGGGAACGGGGCGGGGTTCCTTGGGGTTAGGGGAGATGGGGTGGGGGTACCAGAGGTGGGAGATGAGCGTCTTATGGATAGGGGGCTGCTGGTGGTTCTCAGGATTCGGGGGTGCTGGGGGTCCCAGAGGTGGGTGCTGGGGGGTCCTCTGGGCTGGGGAGGGTCATAAGTATATGGGGGTGCTGGGGGTTCTCAGGATTGGGGGTGTTGGGGGTCCCCTGCACTGGGGACCTTCAGGATTGGGGGTGCTGGGGGGTTCTCTGGGCTGCTGAGGATAGGGGGGTGCTGGCGGTTCTCAGGATTTGGGGGTCCCCTGGGCATGGGGGTGCTGTCAGTCCTCAGGATTGGGGGTGCTGGGAGTTCTCTGGGCTGGGGGTACTTGAGGGTCCCAGAGCTTGGTGCTGGGGGTCCTTAGGATTGTGGGTGCTGGGGGGGGTGCCCCCCTGGACCCACCCAGCCCCCACAGCCTCCCATCTCCCCCAGCCCGAGCGCATCGACCCCCCCGACCCCACCAAGCCCGACTACGACATCCGCGCCGACGTCTGGAGCCTCGGCATCTCCCTGGTGCGTCCCCCACGGCCCCAGCCCCTCCCCGGCACGGCTCCAGGCTGCCTGCCCTGTCCCCGGGGGTCCCGCCGTGTCCCCAACCCATCCCCGGGATCCCCAACCGTGTCCCCATCGCCTCCCCACCCCTCCCTACGTCCCCCCGATCCCACCCCATCCCCTCGCCGCCCCGTTTCCCCACCGCTGCCACCACCTCCACTGCTGCCCCCGGCCGTGTCCCCCCCATCGCCGGCGGCCGCGGTGTCCCCACGGCCCCGCTGTCCCCGCAGGTGGAGCTGGCCACGGGGCAGTTCCCCTACCAGAACTGACCAGAACTGCAAGACGGATTTCGAGGTGCTGACGAAGGTGCTGCAGGAGGACCCCCCGCTGCTGCCCCCCGCCATGGGCTTCTCCGGGGACTTCCAGGCATTTGTCAGGGACTGGTGGGTGACGAGACCCCTGCCCCCCGTGTGCCGCAGCCCCGGGGGTCCCCACGGCTCAACCCCCAACCTTCTCCCACAGCCTCACCAAGGACCACAGGAAGAGACCAAAGTACAACAAGTTACTGGTGGGTCCCAGTCACGTGTGTGTCCGTGTCACGCATGTCCCCGTCACGCGTGTTCCCAGCACACGTGTCCCTGTGCATGGGTGTCCACCGTCCCCGTGT
This sequence comes from Gallinula chloropus, assembly GCF_964237585.1. Classification (NCBI taxonomy): domain Eukaryota; kingdom Metazoa; phylum Chordata; class Aves; order Gruiformes; family Rallidae; genus Gallinula; species Gallinula chloropus. The sequence continues at coordinate 56,051 of NW_028168091.1, read as the reverse complement.
CCCTACATCCCTCTGTCCCCATGTCCTGCTGTCCCCACGCCCGTGCCCCAGTGCCTGTGTGCTGCTGCTCATGTCCATCTCCCCATGTCCCCCCATCCCCATCTCCCCCCCCCATATCCCTGTCCCCATCCCCCCGTGTCCCTGCCCCCCCTTCACGCCCCCTCCCCGCAGGAGCACAACTTCATCAAGCGCTACGAGACGCTGGAGGTGGATGTGGCCTCCTGGTTCAAGGACGTCATGGCCAGGACAGAGTCCCCCCGCACCGGCGGCGGCCTCAGCCACCACCACCTGCCCTTCTTCACCAGGTAGCGCCCGCCCGCGCCCCCCGCCCCGGGCTGTGGCCCCCGCGCCTGGGACAGCGCGTCCCCCCGCCTGCCGGTACGTGCCGGCGCCTCGTGTCCCCGTGCAGCGCCGTGCGTCCCCTCCTGATGTCCCCTGCTCCCGCCGGGGCAGCCCGTGCCTCAGTTTCCCTGAGCTCAGGGTTGGTTGTGTGTCGCCCCCCGCCCTGCCGCGGCTGCCGCTGTCGTCCCCCCCGATGCGGTGCAACTGGGACACGACACGACGCCATGTGCCGGGACGCGACCCGGGGCCGCGCTGCGGGGACCTGGCGCAGCGGGGTGTGACATGTGGCTGTGAGGCGGGGACACGGCACGCGGATGTGCCACGGGGACACGTGGCTTGGGGATGTGACAAGGGTGGAGGACGTCGCGTGGGGACACTGGGGACGTGGCACGGGTGGGGGCGTGAGGGCGGCGTGGAGACGGCGTGGGGACGTGGGACGGCGCAGAGACCCGGCGTGGGATGACGTGGGGACGTGGCAGAGGCGGCAGCGGGATGTGACACGGGAAGGCGGCGGAGAGGTGACACGGAGAGATGGCGCAGGGATGTGACGTGAGGACGCGGAAGAGGTGACACGGGGATGTGACACGGAGGAGCGGCGTGAGGATGCGGCGTGGTGACACGTGGTGACACGGGGACGTGGCCCGAGGGCTGACAGCGTTGGAGCAGCGGTGGCACCGCTGGCACGGGGACGGTGGCGCGGAGGGAACAGCGTGGGGACGGTGACGAGGGGTGACGGTGACACGGGGCGATGGTGATGTGGGGCTGGCGTCAGGCCCCGCAGTGACAATCAGGTCAGGGGGCTGGGGGGGGGTGGGGGTGTCACCCCGTGTGCCGTCCCCACGTGTCCCTGCGGCGCTTTCAGTGCGTGGCGGGCGCGGGCGGCGCCTCCCCCTCCCCCCTGCGTCATTATTATTAATTATTATTATTATTATAATTATTCTAATTATTATAAATGCGCATGTGGAACCCGAGGGGCCGCGTCGGCGTCAGGCTCTGGTAACGGGCTGGGGGGACGTCGGGGGGGTGACGTCACATCCCCAAGGCCAAGGTGTCACCTTGGAGCGGGGGTGGCCTTTGGGGGGGGGGGGGGGTTGGGGACCTTGGGTTGGGATTTGGTGGCTGGGGCGGTGGGGGGATTGGTGGTGGCCTGGGAGGGGGGGTTGGTGGCCTCGGGGGTGGGGGGGGGGGATTTGGTAGCCTTGGGGGTGGTGGTGGGGACCTCCCACGCGTGGGCAGGACCTGGGCACCGAGCTGGGACCTGCCACCCTCTGGGGGGGACACAGAGAGGTTCGAGGCCCCCATGGCGCTGTGCTGGAGCCGCGTCCTCTTCATCCTCCTCCTCCTCCTCCTCCTCCTGCCCGGGGGTGCCCCGCAGGTGGGTGCTGTTGGGGGGGGAGGACACACCACACGTGGTAGGGGGTGGGGGTGAACACCCAGACGTGTCACCATCCACAGGGCCCCCCCGGGCTGGCCGTGGGGTGACACCAGTGATCCTGGGGGGGCCCCGACCCCGTGAGACCTCACTGCAGCGGGGAGCAGCCTGGGGTGAGTGTGGGCGCGGGGGTACTGGGAGTGCTGGTAGGGGGAATTGGGTGGTGACTGGGGACACTGGGGAGGGGAGCTGGGCGCTGGGGAGGGTCCGTGGCAAGGGAAAGGGGAACTGGAGAGGGACTGGGAGGCGCTGGGTGGGGGGGCCAACAGGTTTGGGGGACAGACAGAAGCGGGAGTGCTGGGGGGGGGCAACTGGGAGCCCCGGAGGGTAACAGAACTGGGGGGCGGGGAAAGGACTGGGAGCACTGGGCGTTAACTGGGAGCCCGGGAGGATAACAGAACTGGGGGGCGGGGGAAAGGACTGGGAGCACTGGGGTTAACTGGGAGCCCGGGAGTGGAGTGGGAGCTCTGCGGGGCGGGGAGCTGGGAGCACTGGGCTGACTGGCGTGCCTCGCTGGTGCCGCAGCCCCGCTGCTCCCCCCGGCTCCGCCTGGACGTTTCGGCCTCCCCCGAGTTCCCCCCCAGCCCGGGGCCTCGGCCGTGCCCGCGGGGGGCCGGGTCTTCGTGCAGGTGCGGGGGAGTCCCCGGGAGTGCCGCGTGCGGTGACGCCCCCGGTGCCCCCCGTGTTCCCACTCCCCGGTGACCCCCCCCTTTTCCCCACCATGTCCCCTTCCCCCCCCCGGGGACCCCCCCTCCCTTTCACCCCCCCCGGTGCCCCCCCCTTCCTTCCCCTGTGTCCCCTCCCCCCACGGTGCCCCCTTGGCCCCCGCCCCGTGACCCCCCTCCCCCCCCCCCCCCGTGCCTCCTGGTGCCCCCCCGGTGCCCCCCGTGTCCCCACCCCCCAGCGCCCCTCCCAGCCCCCCCCCCCCTTTCCACCGCCCCCGTGTCCCCCCCGGCGCCCCCCGTCCCCATCCCCCCGAGTCCCCCGGACGCCCCCTTCTCCCCCCGTCCCGTCTCCCCTCCCCGCCGACCCCCCGGTCGTCCCCCTCCTCAGGTCTCCCTCTCCCGCGCCCCCCCCGGGCTGGGTTTCTCCCTCCGTCGCTGCTTCGTGTCCCCCCGCTCGGCTCCGGGTCCCCCCGGCCCGGCCCGGCCCCGCGGCCGCTCGTGGTGCTGCGGGGGGGCTGCGCGGCGCGGGGGGCGGCGGCGGCGGCGGGGGGGGGGGCGGCTCGGCGGAGGTTGCTCCTCCTCCTGCCCCCCCGTTTCCCCGAACCGCTCCAGTTCCTCCACTGCCGCCTCCGCCTCTGCCGCGCCGCGGGGGCCCGAGGCCCCGGGGACGGGCTGCCGCCGGTACGGGGCTGGGCGGGGGGCGGGGGGCGGGGGGGGGGGCGGTACCGGGACCAGGAGACGCCGCGACCGGGGAGACGGGGGGCGGGGGCAGAGCGGGGAGCGGGGCCACTGAGGAGAGGGGGAGGTGCAGGGGGGGGAGGGGGGTAACGGGGTGGTACGGGGGAGGGGAGGGGGTGTGGGGGAGGGGAGGGGGTGTGCGGACGAGGGGGCACCGGGAGAACAGCGGGAAGCGGGTGACACGGCGGGGGGGGGGGGCGGGTACAGCCCGCGGGAATAGGGGACAGCGGGACCGGGGGGCGGGTGGGTGGGGGGGCAGAGGGGAGGCGCGGGGGGGGGCAGCGCCTGTCCCGGGGCCGTGGGGGGGGTGGTGGGGGAGGAGGGACACGGGGCGGGGCGAAGCGGCGCCCCCACCGTGTCCCCCCTCCCGCAGTGCCGGGCGGAGCCCTGTCCCCGCCGGGGGCCCGAGGCCCCGGGGACAGGCCCCGCCCCCCGGCCCCGCCCCGGCCCCGCCCCCCGGCCCCGCCCCGGCCCCGCGCGCGGCCGCGCCTCCGCACCGTCACGCGCCCCATGGTGGTGACGCTCGGGCCCTCTCGCGCCGCCCCGCCAGGTCCGGGACACCCCCCCCCCCCCCCCCCAACCCACCCCCCATGCGGGGATCCCTCCCTAAAAGCGTGTCCGTGTCCCGTCCCCCCCCCCCCCTCCCCAAAAAAAAGACCCCCCTCTCCGCCCCGGGCTCCCCCGGCCGGGACCCCCCAAGCCCCGGCGACGCCTCCAAGACCACCCTCCCCCCCCCAACAAACCCTCAAAACGGACCCCATCACCGCCAAGGATCCCCACTCCCCCCGGGACCCCCAAGCGGGACAGGGACCCCCAGTGAGAACATCCCCCCCCCCCGAGTGTGTCCCGGGACCCGCAGCCGGAGCCCCGCGCAGTTTCCTCCCCCCTCCGCTACCGGCACCTCCCATTTGTGGCCCCTCCGCTGTCCCATCGCCGTGACCCCCAACCCGCCGTGACCGCCTGCACCCACCCCCAGGTGCCCCCCCGCCGCCGTTCCCGCCGCCCCCCCCAGTTCCTCGACTCCCCCCGCCCCCCCAGCGGGACCAGCCGCCGCCCCCCCCGGCAGGTGAGTGTTCGCTGTGGGGGAGATGGAGTTTGGGAGGGGGGGACACACCCGGACACCGGGGTCCCCCAGATGCTGTCACCCCCCCCCCCTCCTCCAGCTCCTGCCGTGCCCCCGGCGGCCGTGGCCGCCGTCTCCTTTGGAGCCTTCGTGGTGGGGGCGGCCCTGGCGGGGGGGCTCTGGTTCGTCCACAGCCGCACAGGTGAGGGGCACCCCCCCCCCCCCAAAAAAAAAAGGGCAAACCCATCATTGCCCCCTCTGGCAGGGTCCCCATCCACAAACACCCCTTTAACCCCCCCCATCTCTTCCTTCAGCTGCCCCTCGGCCTCTCCCGGCTCCCCCCAGCTCCAATGCAGCCCCCCAGCCCGCCAGGGGACAGGTAGGGGGGGGCTGGGGGTTACTGGATAGTGGGAGGGATGGGGGGGAGGGGCACTGGGAGCTCAAAGGGGTGGGTGGGGGGACACACACAGGGTGGTAACTGGCAGTACTGGGACAGGGGGCACTGGAAACATACTGAGGGCAATGGGAGGGATTGAGGGGGAGGAGGAGGGTAAATGGGAGCACAGGGGAGCCGAGTGATGCCCTAGGGAAGTACTGGTGTGTTTGAGGCCCTTGCTGAGCCCTGACCCTGCCCCGTTTGGCTGTTTCAGTGTCCCTCGCTGTGACACCGCCCCCCCCCCAGCCCCCCCCCCCCCGCCGCCGCACTTTGTCACCGTCCTGGTATTAAAAATGTTCCCCCCCGCCGGAAAAAGTGACCCTGTGACATTTGTTCCCTGTGGGATTTGTCCCAGCTGGTTCCTCACTGAAATCCCTCCCCCAGAACTGTCAGAGACTGACCGGATTTGATTTCAGTTCAGGATGTTATTTGGGTTCTAAGTGATCGTAACAGGGAGAGAATCTGCTGTGGGCTTTGAGGAGCAAAACGCTCTTTATCACTGTGGGAAATCTCCACGGCCCTTGGATCCAAACGGTGGGTCCCAGTTCAAACAATGGGTCCCAGTTCAAACAATGGGTCCCAGTTCAAACAATAAGTGTGTGAAGAAACTGCAGCTGTGAAAGGACAGATGAAGATGAAATAAGCTGGAGCAAGGATGGGGTTCACTCAGTGTGACTGTCCACGCCCACCAGAGGACCCCCCGCTCAACATGACCACCGGTGCCCAAAGGACATAGACCCATGATGGTGAATTCCAGGAAATAACATGACTGTCCTAATCAACACTCTCCCCCCCTTTGTATTTGAAACAATCAGCATAGTTAACCAATGAATTGTGTAGAATAAGAATACAGATAAAGTGAATTCTATTCTTACGGGGTAAGAATGTAGATACAGCGTTTGGCTCTGTGATAAAGTGAAGCACTCAGAAGCCACCCATTGCAAGGGCCGAGCTATGCAGCCAGCGTTTTGTGCAATGACCTTTGTTAGAGATGGTGTAAAGCTCCTGTGCTTTGTCCCTGGGGGTGAACACATCTTTGATCCGCGGGCAGAGAATTACAACCAGATACGTTGTCCTAGAAAGTCGCTCTTAGAACCTCAGTCACCTCACCAGGTAATTTCAAGTAAACAACTCATCACGTGACCAGGTGGTTTCAGGTAAAACGACCGATGGAGGAGAAAGTCTTGTTTCCCTTCCTAACAAAAGGCTCCGCTGGCGAGAATCTCACATTTACCCTGCAGAAGGGCTGGTAAGAGGCAAGAGCTGGAGACCGGGATGGCGCCTCCGGCCAGGGATTCGCTTGCTGAAGGAAAACAGATGGTGAACAAGGACATGAAGGAGCTCAGAGCGCCGAGACCACCGCCGGCGTGCAGGAAGCATCGCCTTCCAGATCCAGACCACCACTCCTGCTCCCAAGACGTCTGACCGCACTCCTTGGCAGGCTCCACGCGCACGCAGGGGCCTGACGGGCGGGTCCAGACAGTAACTGTGTGAGAGATTCCTCGTTGTTGTACTGCGTAACCAGGGGGGGGGGGGGGTCGGGCTGCTGCCGGGGCCTGTGGCGGAGCGACACCCCCCCCCCCCCGCCACCCAGTGCTGAAGAAACAGCGCGACGCGTGACGTCCTCGAGTCCCGTCCCGTGATTGTGGAACTTAGTGTAGTAAGGATGTTACGTGGTCCATGTGCAGACATATCCTTTTGTTGGGAGTTCCTAGGGATGCAAAGGTTCCTTGTTCTTTGGTCTTATCTGGAATGTTTCTCCTGTTGAGGTCATGTGCTGCACTCCATCTCACTGAAATTAAGTATCAACTATGCAGGTTTTTGTCTTGCTTTCTGCAAATCTAAAATACATCATTTCTTAACAGCAGCATTTTTATTGCTTTCACTTAGTATTTTTTCTATGAAGTTTAACATTCTCTTTAGTATCTTCTCTCCATATTTTAGTAAAGATATGGTTATTTACATACCCCATTTAATCATTGGTTTAAAGATTCAGTAGAGCATGTTTTCAGCAAGGATCCATTCAGTATCCCACCTCTGATAAACCACTCAGCTCAGCAGAGCCCCCCCTGCTCCTTCAGCTGCTCTGAATCCTTCTGCAGGCAGCATCCTCCCCTGTCCCAGCCACTGAGGGAAGGGCAGTGGGTGGGACCTGGGGTATATAAGGCACCTGCTTGGCCTTTGGCAGCTCATTCTGCTTTGGGTCTCATCTTGTCATGCCATGGTTTTCATTCTGCAGCTGAAGCATTGGAGTTGCTGCTGTTGTCTTGGTTCCTGCCCTTAAGGTGAGTGTTTCCCAACTGGCTGAGTGTGACCAGTGTCTCCCAGTCCAAAGCACTGATTGATGCACCTTGGCTCCTGTTTGCTTGGGGTGTTTTGCTTTCCCTGCTCAGGGTCTCTCCAAGGCAGTTCAGTCCTCTCCACTCAGCTGTTGGTGTTTTGCTTCTGGGTGCACAGCATTTCCCCAGCACTCCTGGCTTTGCACAGGATGGGCTGGGGGGGTTAGGGATTAGGGTTTGGGTTAGGGTTTGGGTTAGGGTTAGGGTTAGGGTCAGGCTTAGGGTTGGGGTAGGGTTAGGGGTTAGGGTTAGGGTTATGGTCATTAGGGTTTAGGTTAGGGTTTAGGTTAGGGTTAGGTTTATGGTTAGGGTTAGGGGTTGGGGTTAGGGTTAGTGTTAGGGTTTAGGGTTAGGGTCATTAGGGTTAGGGTTAGAGGTTAGGGTCATTAGGGGTTAGGTTTAGGGTCAGTGGTTAGGGTTAGGGTCAGGTTTAGCGTAGGGTTACGGTTATGGTTAGGTCAGGGTTAGGTTAGGGTTAGGGGTTAGGGTTAGGGTTTAGGTGTTAGTGTCAGGGTCAGGGTCTGGTTTAGGGTTAGGGCAGGTTCAGGGTTAGGGGTTAGGGTTTAGGGTTAGTGGTTAGGGCTTATGGTTAGGGGTTAGTGTTTGGGTTAGGCGTTAGGGTTAGTGTTTGTGTTAGGGTTAGTGGTTAGTGGTTAGGGTTAGGGTTAGGGTGTGTGTTAGGGGTTAGGGTTAGGGTTTAGGGTTAGGGTTATTGTTAGGGGTTAGGGTTAGAGTTAGGGGTTTGTGTTAGGGGTTAGTGTTAGGCTTAGGGTTAGGGTTGGGTTAGGGTTAGAGATTAGGGGTTAGGGTTTATGGTTAGGGGTTAGGGGTTAGGGGTTAGGGTTTGGGTTTGGGTTAGGGTTAGGGTTAGGGTTAAGGTTTGGGGTTCGGGTTAGGGTTAGTGGGTAGGGTAAGGCTTAGGGTTAGTGGTTAGGTTTAGGGTTTAGGGTTAGGGGTTAGGGTTAGGGGTTAGGGTTAGGGTCATTAGGGTTATGGTTTGGGTTTTGGGTTAGGGTTAGGGTTTTGTGTTAGGGGTAGGGTTAGTGTCAGGGTCAGGGTTAGGGTCAGGGTTAAGGTCAGGGTTAGGGTCTTTAGGGTTAGGGGTTAGGGTTAGGGGTTAGGGTTAGGGTCATTAGGGTTAGGGTCATTAGGGTTAGGGTTAGGGGTTAGGCTTTAGGGTTAGGCTTTAGGGTTAGGTGTTAGGGTTTAGGGTTAGGTTTAGGTTTAGTGTTTAGGGCTAGGGTTAGTGTTAGGGGTTAGGGTTAGTGTTAGGGGTTAGGGTTAGTGTTAGGGGTTAGGGTTAGTGTTAGGGGTTAGGGTTAGGGTTAGGGTTAGGGTTTGGGTTAGGGTTAGGGTCGTTAGGGTTAGGGTTATGGTTAGGGCCATTAGGGTTAGGGCCATTAGGGTTAGGGCCATTAGGGTTAGGTCCATTAGGGTTAGGGGTTAGGGTTAGGGGTTAGGGTTAGTGGTTAGGGTTTAGGGTTAGGGTTTAGGGTTAGGGTTTAGGGTTAGGGTTTAGGGTTAGGGTCATTAGGGTTAGGGTTAGGGTTTGGGGTTAGGGTTTGTGTTAGGGTTAGCGTTTAGATTTTGGGTTAGTTTTAGGGTTGGTTTAGGGTTAGGGTTAGGGGTTAGGGTTAGGGTCATTAGGGTTAGGGTTTGGGTTTAGGGGTTAGGGTTAGGGTTTAGGGTTAGGGTTTAGGGTTAGGGGTTAGGTTTAGGGTTAGGGTTTAGGGTTAGGGTTAGGGTCAGGGTTTAGGGTTAGGGTTAGCGTTAGGGTTAGGGGTTAGGGTTAGGGTTAGGGTCATTTTGGTTAGGGTTACGGTTAAGGTTAGGGTTAGGGGTTAGGGTTAGGGTTAGCTTTAGGGTTAGGGTTAGGTTAGGGTTAGGGCCAGGGTCAGGATCAGGGTTAGGGGTTAGGGTTAGGTTAGGGTTAGGTTAGGGTTAGGGTCAGGGTCAGGATCAGGGTTAGAGTTAGGGGTTAGGGTTAGGGTCATTAGGGTTAGGGTTAGGGGTTAGGGTTAGGGTTAGGGTTAGGGTCCCCCAGTGCTTCTAAGGGTCCCCCAGGGTCCCTCAGGGTTCTTTAGGGTTGTGCAGGGTCCTCCAGGGCCCCTCAGGGTCCCTCAAGTTTCCCCAGGGTTCCTCAGAGCTCTTTAGTGTCCCGTAGGGTCCCCCAGGGCCCCTCCGGGTTCTTTAGGGTCCCTTAAGTTCCCCCTGGGCTCTTTAGGGTCCCTCAAGGTCCCCCAAGGCTCTTTAGGCTCCCCAAGAGTCCCCTAGGGTTTCTCAGGTTCCCCAGGGCTCTTTCGGGTCCCCCTGGGTCCCTCAGGGCTCTTTAGGGTCCCCCAGGGCTCCTCAGGGTCCCTCAGGGTTCCCCAGTGATCCTCAGGGTCCCCCAGGGGCCCCCAGAGTCCTTCAGGGCTCCTCAGTGTTCCTCAGGGTTCTTTACGGCCCCCCAGGGTCCCTCAAGGTTCTCAAGGTCCCCCCAGAGTTCTTCAGGGCTCTTTTGGGTCCCCAAGGGTCCCCCAGGGCCCCTCAGGGTTCCTCAGGGCTCCTCGGGCTACTATAGGGTCCCACAGAGTCCCCCAGGGCCCCTCAGGGCTCTTTAGGGCCCCCCAGGGTTTCTCGGGGGCCCCCAGAGTCTCTCAGGGTCCTTCAAGGTTCCCAAGGGTCCCGCAGGGCTCCTCAGGGTCCCCCAGAGTCCCTCAGGGTTCTTTAGGGTCCCCCAAGGTCCCTCAGGGTTCTTTAGGGTCCCCCAAGGTCCCTCAGGGTTCTATAGGGTCCCTCAAGGTCACCCAGGGGTCTTTAGGGTCCCTCAGGGCCCCTCAGGGTCTCTCAAGGTTCCTCAGGGCTCTTTAGAGCTCGTTAGGGTCCCCCAGGGCCCCTCAGGGTCCCTCAGGGTTCCTCAGGGCTCCTCGGGCTACTATAGGGTCCCACAGAGTCCCCCAGGGCCCCTCAGGGCTCTTTAGAGCCCCCCAGGGTTTCTCGGGGGCCCCCAGAGTCTCTCAGGGCCCTCCAAGGTTCCCAAGGGTCCCGCAGGGCTCCTCAGGGTCCCCCAAAGTCCCTCAGGGCTCTTTAGGTTCCCTCAAGGTACCCCAGGGCCCCTCAGGGCTCTTTAGGGCCCCCCAGGACTCCTCAGGGAGTTGGCCGGAGAGTGCTTCTCGGGCCGCGACCTGCAACTGGGCAGGTACCTCCCAGGTTCCCGGCCCAACGAAAGCCCCCAGAGCCAAATGGAGAGGGGCTGCTTGGGGGCCCCCTGGGGCCCCTTCAGGCCAGCTAGGTCTTTGGGTCCTGGCTCCTTCGCTTTGGGAGCAGTTGCAGGACGTTTGGCACGTTGGCCGGAGAGTGCTTCTCGGGCCGCGACCTACAACTGGGCAGGTACCTCCCAGGTTCCCGGCCCAACGAAAGCCCCCAGACCCAAATGGAGAGGGGCTGCTTGGGGGCCCCCTGGGGCCCCTTCAGGCCAGCTAGGTCTTTGGGTCCTGGCTCCTTCGCTTTGGGAGCAGTCGCTGGACGTTTGGGCTTGTTGGCCGGAGAGTGCTTCTCGGGCCGCGACCTGCAACCGGGCAGGTACCTCCCAGGTTCCCGGCCCAACGAAAGCCCCCAGACCCAAATGGAGAGGGGCTGCTTGGGGGCCCCCTGGGGCCCCTTCAGGCCAGCTAGGTCTTTGGGTCCTGGCTCCTTCGCTTTGGGAGCAGTCGCTGGACGTTTGGCATGTTGGCCGGAGAGTGCTTCTCGGGCCGCGACCTGCAACCGGGCAGGTAGCTCCCAGGTTCCCGGCCCAACAAAAGCCCCCAGACCCAAATGGAGAGGGGCTGCTTGGGGGCCCCCTGGGGCCCCTTCAGGCCAGCTAGGTCTTTGGGTCCTGGCTCCTTCGCTTTGGGAGCAGTCGCTGGACGTTTGGCATGTTGGCCGGAGAGTGCTTCTCGGGCCGCGACCTGCAACCGGGCAGGTAGCTCCCAGGTTCCCGGCCCAACGAAAGCCCCCAGACCCAAATGGAGAGGGGCTGCTTGGGGGCCCCCTGGGGCCCCTTCAGGCCAGCTAGGTCTTTGGGTCCTGGCTCCTTCGCTTTGGGAGCAGTTGCTGGACGTTTGGCATGTTGGCCGGAGAGTGCTTCTCGGGCCGCGACCTGCAACCGGGCAGGTACCTCCCAGGTTCCCGGCCCAACAAAAGCCCCCAGACCCAAATGGAGAGGGGCTGCTTGGGGGCCCCCTGGGGCCCCTTCAGGCCAGCTAGGTCTTTGGGTCCTGGCTCCTTCGCTTTGGGAGCAGTCGCTGGACGTTTGGCATGTTGGCCGCAGAGTGCTTCTCGGGCCGCGACCTGCAACCGGGCAGGTACCTCCCAGGTTCCCGGCCCAACGAAAGCCCCCAGACCCAAATGGAGAGGGGCTGCTTGGGGGCCCCCTGGGGCCCCTTCAGGCCAGCTAGGTCTTTGGGTCCTGGCTCCTTCGCTTTGGGAGCAGTCGCTGGACGTTTGGCATGTTGGCCGGAGAGTGCTTCTCGGGCCGCGACCTGCAACCGGGCAGGTACCTCCCAGGTTCCCGGCCCAACGAAAGCCCCCAGAGCCAAATGGAGAGGGGCTGCTTGGGGGCCCCCTGGGGCCCCTTCAGGCCAGCTAGGTCTTTGGGTCCTGGCTCCTTCGCTTTGGGAGCAGTCGCTGGACGTTTGGCATGTTGGCCGCAGAGTGCTTCTCGGGCCGCGACCTGCAACCGGGCAGGTACCTCCCAGGTTCCCGGCCCAACGAAAGCCCCCAGACCCAAATGGAGAGGGGCTGCTTGGGGGCCCCCTGGGGCCCCTTCAGGCCAGCTAGGTCTTTGGGTCCTGGCTCCTTCGCTTTGGGAGCAGTCGCTGGACGTTTGGCATGTTGGCCGGAGAGTGCTTCTCGGGCCGCGACCTGCAACCGGGCAGGTACCTCCCAGGTTCCCGGCCCAATGAAAGCCCCCAGACCCAAATGGAGAGGGGCTGCTTGGGGGCCCCCTGGGGCCCCTTCAGGCCAGCTAGGTCTTTGGGTCCTGGCTCCTTCGCTTTGGGAGCAGTCGCTGGACGTTTGGCATGTTGGCCGGAGAGTGCTTCTCGGGCCGCGACCTGCAACCGGGCAGGTAGCTCCCAGGTTCCCGGCCCAACGAAAGCCCCCAGACCCAAATGGAGAGGGGCTGCTTGGGGGCCCCCTGGGGCCCCTTCAGGCCAGCTAGGTCTTTGGGTCCTGGCTCCTTCGCTTTGGGAGCAGTCGCTGGACGTTTGGCATGTTGGCCGCAGAGTGCTTCTCGGGCCGCGACCTGCAACCGGGCAGGTACCACCCAGGTTCCCGGCCCAATGAAAGCCCACAGACCCAAATGGAGAGGGGCTGCTTGGGGGCCCCCTGGGGCCCCTTCAGGCCAGCTAGGTCTTTGGGTCCTGGCTCCTTCGCTTTGGGAGCAGTCGCTGGACGTTTGGCATGTTGGCCGGAGAGTGCTTCTCGGGCCGCGACCTGCAACCGGGCAGGTAGCTCCCAGGTTCCCGGCCCAACGAAAGCCCCCAGAGCCAAATGGAGAGGGGCTGCTTGGGGGCCCCCTGGGGCCCCTTCAGGCCAGCTAGGTCTTTGGGTCCTGGCTCCTTCGCTTTGGGAGCAGTCGCTGGACGTTTGGCATGTTGGCCGGAGAGTGCTTCTCGGGCCGCGACCTGCAACCGGGCAGGTACCTCCCAGGTTCCCGGCCCAACGAAAGCCCCCAGACCCAAATGGAGAGGGGCTGCTTGGGGGCCCCCTGGGGCCCCTTCAGGCCAGCTAGGTCTTTGGGTCCTGGCTCCTTCGCTTTGGGAGCAGTCGCTGGACGTTTGGCATGTTGGCCGCAGAGTGCTTCTCGGGCCGCGACCTGCAACCGGGCAGGTACCTCCCAGGTTCCCGGCCCAACGAAAGCCCCCAGACCCAAATGGAGAGGGGCTGCTTGGGGGCCCCCTGGGGCCCCTTCAGGCCAGCTAGGTCTTTGGGTCCTGGCTCCTTCGCTTTGGGAGCAGTCGCTGGACGTTTGGCATGTTGGCCGGAGAGTGCTTCTCGGGCCGCGACCTGCAACCGGGCAGGTACCTCCCAGGTTCCCGGCCCAACGAAAGCCCCCAGACCCAAATGGAGAGGGGCTGCTTGGGGGCCCCCTGGGGCCCCTTCAGGCCAGCTAGGTCTTTGGGTCCTGGCTCCTTCGCTTTGGGAGCAGTCGCTGGACGTTTGGCATGTTTGCCGGAGAGTGCTTCTCGGGCCGCGACCTGCAACCGGGCAGGTACCTCCCAGGTTCCCGGCCCAACGAAAGCCCCCAGAGCCAAATGGAGAGGGGCTGCTTGGGGGCCCCCTGGGGCCCCTTCAGGCCAGCTAGGTCTTTGGGTCCTGGCTCCTTCGCTTTGGGAGCAGTCGCTGGACGTTTGGCATGTTGGCCGCAGAGTGCTTCTCGGGCCGCGACCTGCAACCGGGCAGGTACCTCCCAGGTTCCCGGCCCAACGAAAGCCCCCAGAGCCAAATGGAGAGGGGCTGCTTGGGGGCCCCCTGGGGCCCCTTCAGGCCAGCTAGGTCTTTGGGTCCTGGCTCCTTCGCTTTGGGAGCAGTTGCTGGACGTTTGGGCATGTTGGCCGGAGAGTGCTTCTCGGGCCGCGACCTGCAACCGGGCAGGTACCTCCCAGGTTCCCGGCCCAACGAAAGCCCCCAGAGCCAAATGGAGAGGGGCTGCTTGGGGGCCCCCTGGGGCCCCTTCAGGCCAGCTAGGTCTTTGGGTCCTGGCTCCTTCGCTTTGGGAGCAGTCGCTGGACGTTTGGCATGTTGGCCGCAGAGTGCTTCTCGGGCCGCGACCTGCAACCGGGCAGGTACCTCCCAGGTTCCCGGCCCAACGAAAGCCCCCAGAGCCAAATGGAGAGGGGCTGCTTGGGGGCCCCCTGGGGCCCCTTCAGGCCAGCTAGGTCTTTGGGTCCTGGCTCCTTCGCTTTGGGAGCAGTCGCTGGACGTTTGGCATGTTGGCCGGAGAGTGCTTCTCGGGCCGCGACCTGCAACCGGGCAGGTACCTCCCAGGTTCCCGGCCCAACGAAAGCCCCCAGACCCAAATGGAGAGGGGCTGCTTGGGGGCCCCCTGGGGCCCCTTCAGGCCAGCTAGGTCTTTGGGTCCTGGCTCCTTCGCTTTGGGAGCAGTCGCTGGACGTTTGGCATGTTGGCCGCAGAGTGCTTCTCGGGCCGCGACCTGCAACCGGGCAGGTACCTCCCAGGTTCCCGGCCCAATGAAAGCCCACAGACCCAAATGGAGAGGGGCTGCTTGGGGGCCCCCTGGGGCCCCTTCAGGCCAGCTAGGTCTTTGGGTCCTGGCTCCTTCGCTTTGGGAGCAGTCGCTGGACGTTTGGCATGTTGGCCGCAGAGTGCTTCTCGGGCCGCGAACTGCAACCGGGCAGGTACCTCCCAGGTTCCCGGCCCAACGAAAGCCCCCAGACCCAAATGGAGAGGGGCTGCTTGGGGGCCCCCTGGGGCCCCTTCAGGCCAGCTAGGTCTTTGGGTCCTGGCTCCTTCGCTTTGGGAGCAGTCGCTGGACGTTTGGCATGTTGGCCGGAGAGTGCTTCTCGGGCCGCGACCTGCAACCGGGCAGGTACCTCCCAGGTTCCCGGCCCAACGAAAGCCCCCAGACCCAAATGGAGAGGGGCTGCTTGGGGGCCCCCTGGGGCCCCTTCAGGCCAGCTAGGTCTTTGGGTCCTGGCTCCTTCGCTTTGGGAGCAGTCGCTGGACGTTTGGCATGTTGGCCGCAGAGTGCTTCTCGGGCCGCGACCTGCAACCGGGCAGGTACCTCCCAGGTTCCCGGCCCAACGAAAGCCCCCAGACCCAAATGGAGAGGGGCTGCTTGGGGGCCCCCTGGGGCCCCTTCAGGCCAGCTAGGTCTTTGGGTCCTGGCTCCTTCGCTTTGGGAGCAGTCGCTGGACGTTTGGCATGTTGGCCGCAGAGTGCTTCTCGGGCCGCGACCTGCAACCGGGCAGGTACCTCCCAGGTTCCCGGCCCAACGAAAGCCCCCAGACCCAAATGGAGAGGGGCTGCTTGGGGGCCCCCTGGGGCCCCTTCAGGCCAGCTAGGTCTTTGGGTCCTGGCTCCTTCGCTTTGGGAGCAGTCGCTGGACGTTTGGCATGTTTGCCGGAGAGTGCTTCTCGGGCCGCGACCTGCAACCGGGCAGGTACCTCCCAGGTTCCCGGCCCAACGAAAGCCCCCAGAGCCAAATGGAGAGGGGCTGCTTGGGGGCCCCCTGGGGCCCCTTCAGGCCAGCTAGGTCTTTGGGTCCTGGCTCCTTCGCTTTGGGAGCAGTCGCTGGACGTTTGGCATGTTGGCCGCAGAGTGCTTCTCGGGCCGCGACCTGCAACCGGGCAGGTACCTCCCAGGTTCCCGGCCCAACGAAAGCCCCCAGACCCAAATGGAGAGGGGCTGCTTGGGGGCCCCCTGGGGCCCCTTCAGGCCAGCTAGGTCTTTGGGTCCTGGCTCCTTCGCTTTGGGAGCAGTCGCTGGACGTTTGGGCATGTTGGCCGGAGAGTGCTTCTCGGGCCGCGACCTGCAACCGGGCAGGTACCTCCCAGGTTCCCGGCCCAACGAAAGCCCCCAGACCCAAATGGAGAGGGGCTGCTTGGGGGCCCCCTGGGGCCCCTTCAGGCCAGCTAGGTCTTTGGGTCCTGGCTCCTTCGCTTTGGGAGCAGTCGCTGGACGTTTGGCATGTTGGCCGGAGAGTGCTTCTCGGGCCGCGACCTGCAACCGGGCAGGTACCTCCCAGGTTCCCGGCCCAACGAAAGCCCCCAGAGCCAAATGGAGAGGGGCTGCTTGGGGGCCCCCTGGGGCCCCTTCAGGCCAGCTAGGTCTTTGGGTCCTGGCTCCTTCGCTTTGGGAGCAGTCGCTGGACGTTTGGCATGTTGGCCGGAGAGTGCTTCTCGGGCCGCGACCTGCAACCGGGCAGGTACCTCCCAGGTTCCCGGCCCAACGAAAGCCCCCAGAGCCAAATGGAGAGGGGCTGCTTGGGGGCCCCCTGGGGCCCCTTCAGGCCAGCTAGGTCTTTGGGTCCTGGCTCCTTCGCTTTGGGAGCAGTCGCTGGACGTTTGGCATGTTGGCCGCAGAGTGCTTCTCGGGCCGCGACCTGCAACCGGGCAGGTACCTCCCAGGTTCCCGGCCCAACGAAAGCCCCCAGACCCAAATGGAGAGGGGCTGCTTGGGGGCCCCCTGGGGCCCCTTCAGGCCAGCTAGGTCTTTGGGTCCTGGCTCCTTCGCTTTGGGAGCAGTCGCTGGACTTTTGGCATGTTGGCCGCAGAGTGCTTCTCGGGCCGCGACCTGCAACCGGGCAGGTACCTCCCAGGTTCCCGGCCCAACGAAAGCCCCCAGAGCCAAATGGAGAGGGGCTGCTTGGGGGCCCCCTGGGGCCCCTTCAGGCCAGCTAGGTCTTTGGGTCCTGGCTCCTTCGCTTTGGGAGCAGTCGCTGGACGTTTGGCATGTTGGCCGCAGAGTGCTTCTCGGGCCGCGACCTGCAACCGGGCAGGTACCTCCCAGGTTCCCGGCCCAACGAAAGCCCCCAGACCCAAATGGAGAGGGGCTGCTTGGGGGCCCCCTGGGGCCCCTTCAGGCCAGCTAGGTCTTTGGGTCCTGGCTCGTTCGCTTTGGGAGCAGTCGCTGGACGTTTGGCATGTTGGCCGCAGAGTGCTTCTCGGGCCGCGACCTGCAACCGGGCAGGTACCTCCCAGGTTCCCGGCCCAACGAAAGCCCCCAGACCCAAATGGAGAGGGGCTGCTTGGGGGCCCCCTGGGGCCCCTTCAGGCCAGCTAGGTCTTTGGGTCCTGGCTCCTTCGCTTTGGGAGCAGTCGCTGGACGTTTGGCATGTTGGCCGCAGAGTGCTTCTCGGGCCGCGACCTGCAACCGGGCAGGTACCTCCCAGGTTCCCGGCCCAACGAAAGCCCCCAGACCCAAATGGAGAGGGGCTGCTTGGGGGCCCCCTGGGGCCCCTTCAGGCCAGCTAGGTCTTTGGGTCCTGGCTCCTTCGCTTTGGGAGCAGTCGCTGGACGTTTGGCATGTTGGCCGCAGAGTGCTTCTCGGGCCGCGACCTGCAACCGGGCAGGTACATCCCAGGTTCCCGGCCCAACGAAAGCCCCCAGACCCAAATGGAGAGGGGCTGCTTGGGGGCCCCCTGGGGCCCCTTCAGGCCAGCTAGGTCTTTGGGTCCTGGCTCCTTCGCTTTGGGAGCAGTCGCTGGACGTTTGGCATGTTGGCCGCAGAGTGCTTCTCGGGCCGCGACCTGCAACCGGGCAGGTACCTCCCAGGTTCCCGGCCCAATGAAAGCCCCCAGACCCAAATGGAGAGGGGCTGCTTGGGGGCCCCCTGGGGCCCCTTCAGGCTAGCTAGGTCTTTGGGTCCTGGCTCCTTCGCTTTGGGAGCAGTCGCTGGACGTTTGGCATGTTGGCCGCAGAGTGCTTCTCGGGCCGCGACCTGCAACCGGGCAGGTACCTCCCAGGTTCCCGGCCCAACGAAAGCCCCCAGACCCAAATGGAGAGGGGCTGCTTGGGGGCCCCCTGGGGCCCCTTCAGGCCAGCTAGGTCTTTGGGTCCTGGCTCCTTCGCTTTGGGAGCAGTCGCTGGACGTTTGGGCATGTTGGCCGGAGAGTGCTTCTCGGGCCGCGACCTGCAACCGGGCAGGTACCTCCCAGGTTCCCGGCCCAACGAAAGCCCCCAGACCCAAATGGAGAGGGGCTGCTTGGGGGCCCCCTGGGGCCCCTTCAGGCCAGCTAGGTCTTTGGGTCCTGGCTCCTTCGCTTTGGGAGCAGTCGCTGGACGTTTGGCATGTTGGCCGCAGAGTGCTTCTCGGGCCGCGACCTGCAACCGGGCAGGTACCTCCCAGGTTCCCGGCCCAACGAAAGCCCCCAGACCCAAATGGAGAGGGGCTGCTTGGGGGCCCCCTGGGGCCCCTTCAGGCCAGCTAGGTCTTTGGGTCCTGGCTCCTTCGCTTTGGGAGCAGTCGCTGGACGTTTGGCATGTTGGCCGGAGAGTGCTTCTCGGGCCGCGACCTGCAACCGGGCAGGTACCTCCCAGGTTCCCGGCCCAACGAAAGCCCCCAGAGCCAAATGGAGAGGGGCTGCTTGGGGGCCCCCTGGGGCCCCTTCAGGCCAGCTAGGTCTTTGGGTCCTGGCTCCTTCGCTTTGGGAGCAGTCGCTGGACGTTTGGCATGTTGGCCGCAGAGTGCTTCTCGGGCCGCGACCTGCAACCGGGCAGGTACCTCCCAGGTTCCCGGCCCAACGAAAGCCCCCAGACCCAAATGGAGAGGGGCTGCTTGGGGGCCCCCTGGGGCCCCTTCAGGCCAGCTAGGTCTTTGGGTCCTGGCTCCTTCGCTTTGGGAGCAGTCGCTGGACTTTTGGCATGTTGGCCGCAGAGTGCTTCTCGGGCCGCGACCTGCAACCGGGCAGGTACCTCCCAGGTTCCCGGCCCAACGAAAGCCCCCAGAGCCAAATGGAGAGGGGCTGCTTGGGGGCCCCCTGGGGCCCCTTCAGGCCAGCTAGGTCTTTGGGTCCTGGCTCCTTCGCTTTGGGAGCAGTCGCTGGACGTTTGGCATGTTGGCCGCAGAGTGCTTCTCGGGCCGCGACCTGCAACCGGGCAGGTACCTCCCAGGTTCCCGGCCCAACGAAAGCCCCCAGAGCCAAATGGAGAGGGGCTGCTTGGGGGCCCCCTGGGGCCCCTTCAGGCCAGCTAGGTCTTTGGGTCCTGGCTCCTTCGCTTTGGGAGCAGTCGCTGGACGTTTGGCATGTTGGCCGCAGAGTGCTTCTCGGGCCGCGACCTGCAACCGGGCAGGTACCTCCCAGGTTCCCGGCCCAACGAAAGCCCCCAGACCCAAATGGAGAGGGGCTGCTTGGGGGCCCCCTGGGGCCCCTTCAGGCCAGCTAGGTCTTTGGGTCCTGGCTCCTTCGCTTTGGGAGCAGTCGCTGGACGTTTGGCATGTTGGCCGCAGAGTGCTTCTCGGGCCGCGACCTGCAACCGGGCAGGTACCTCCCAGGTTCCCGGCCCAACGAAAGCCCCCAGACCCAAATGGAGAGGGGCTGCTTGGGGGCCCCCTGGGGCCCCTTCAGGCCAGCTAGGTCTTTGGGTCCTGGCTCCTTCGCTTTGGGAGCAGTCGCTGGACGTTTGGCATGTTGGCCGCAGAGTGCTTCTCGGGCCGCGACCTGCAACCGGGCAGGTACCTCCCAGGTTCCCGGCCCAATGAAAGCCCCCAGACCCAAATGGAGAGGGGCTGCTTGGGGGCCCCCTGGGGCCCCTTCAGGCCAGCTAGGTCTTTGGGTCCTGGCTCCTTCGCTTTGGGAGCAGTCGCTGGACGTTTGGCATGTTGGCCGCAGAGTGCTTCTCGGGCCGCGACCTGCAACCGGGCAGGTACCTCCCAGGTTCCCGGCCCAACGAAAGCCCCCAGACCCAAATGGAGAGGGGCTGCTTGGGGGCCCCCTGGGGCCCCTTCAGGCCAGCTAGGTCTTTGGGTCCTGGCTCCTTCGCTTTGGGAGCAGTCGCTGGACGTTTGGCATGTTGGCCGCAGAGTGCTTCTCGGGCCGCGACCTGCAACCGGGCAGGTACCTCCCAGGTTCCCGGCCCAACGAAAGCCCCCAGACCCAAATGGAGAGGGGCTGCTTGGGGGCCCCCTGGGGCCCCTTCAGGCCAGCTAGGTCTTTGGGTCCTGGCTCCTTCGCTTTGGGAGCAGTCGCTGGACGTTTGGCATGTTGGCCGGAGAGTGCTTCTCGGGCCGCGACCTGCAACCGGGCAGGTACCTCCCAGGTTCCCGGCCCAACGAAAGCCCCCAGACCCAAATGGAGAGGGGCTGCTTGGGGGCCCCCTGGGGCCCCTTCAGGCCAGCTAGGTCTTTGGGTCCTGGCTCCTTCGCTTTGGGAGCAGTCGCTGGACGTTTGGCATGTTTGCCGGAGAGTGCTTCTCGGGCCGCGACCTGCAACCGGGCAGGTACCTCCCAGGTTCCCGGCCCAACGAAAGCCCCCAGAGCCAAATGGAGAGGGGCTGCTTGGGGGCCCCCTGGGGCCCCTTCAGGCCAGCTAGGTCTTTGGGTCCTGGCTCCTTCGCTTTGGGAGCAGTCGCTGGACGTTTGGCATGTTGGCCGGAGAGTGCTTCTCGGGCCGCGACCTGCAACCGGGCAGGTACCTCCCAGGTTCCCGGCCCAACGAAAGCCCCCAGACCCAAATGGAGAGGGGCTGCTTGGGGGCCCCCTGGGGCCCCTTCAGGCCAGCTAGGTCTTTGGGTCCTGGCTCCTTCGCTTTGGGAGCAGTCGCTGGACGTTTGGGCATGTTGGCCGCAGAGTGCTTCTCGGGCCGCGACCTGCAACCGGGCAGGTACCTCCCAGGTTCCCGGCCCAACGAAAGCCCCCAGACCCAAATGGAGAGGGGCTGCTTGGGGGCCCCCTGGGGCCCCTTCAGGCCAGCTAGGTCTTTGGGTCCTGGCTCCTTCGCTTTGGGAGCAGTCGCTGGACGTTTGGCATGTTGGCCGGAGAGTGCTTCTCGGGCCGCGACCTGCAACCGGGCAGGTACCTCCCAGGTTCCCGGCCCAACGAAAGCCCCCAGACCCAAATGGAGAGGGGCTGCTTGGGGGCCCCCTGGGGCCCCTTCAGGCCAGCTAGGTCTTTGGGTCCTGGCTCCTTCGCTTTGGGAGCAGTCGCTGGACGTTTGGCATGTTGGCCGCAGAGTGCTTCTCGGGCCGCGACCTGCAACCGGGCAGGTACCTCCCAGGTTCCCGGCCCAACGAAAGCCCCCAGACCCAAATGGAGAGGGGCTGCTTGGGGGCCCCCTGGGGCCCCTTCAGGCCAGCTAGGTCTTTGGGTCCTGGCTCCTTCGCTTTGGGAGCAGTCGCTGGACGTTTGGCATGTTGGCCGCAGAGTGCTTCTCGGGCCGCGACCTGCAACCGGGCAGGTACCTCCCAGGTTCCCGGCCCAACGAAAGCCCCCAGACCCAAATGGAGAGGGGCTGCTTGGGGGCCCCCTGGGGCCCCTTCAGGCCAGCTAGGTCTTTGGGTCCTGGCTCCTTCGCTTTGGGAGCAGTCGCTGGACGTTTGGCATGTTGGCCGGAGAGTGCTTCTCGGGCCGCGACCTGCAACCGGGCAGGTACCTCCCAGGTTCCCGGCCCAACGAAAGCCCCCAGACCCAAATGGAGAGGGGCTGCTTGGGGGCCCCCTGGGGCCCCTTCAGGCCAGCTAGGTCTTTGGGTCCTGGCTCCTTCGCTTTGGGAGCAGTCGCTGGACGTTTGGCATGTTGGCCGCAGAGTGCTTCTCGGGCCGTGACCTGCAACCGGGCAGGTACCTCCCAGGTTCCCGGCCCAATGAAAGCCCCCAGACCCAAATGGAGAGGGGCTGCTTGGGGGCCCCCTGGGGCCCCTTCAGGCCAGCTAGGTCTTTGGGTCCTGGCTCCTTCGCTTTGGGAGCAGTCGCTGGACGTTTGGCATGTTGGCCGCAGAGTGCTTCTCGGGCCGCGACCTGCAACCGGGCAGGTACCTCCCAGGTTCCCGGCCCAACGAAAGCCCCCAGACCCAAATGGAGAGGGGCTGCTTGGGGGCCCCCTGGGGCCCCTTCAGGCCAGCTAGGTCTTTGGGTCCTGGCTCCTTCGCTTTGGGAGCAGTCGCTGGACGTTTGGCATGTTGGCCGCAGAGTGCTTCTCGGGCCGCGACCTGCAACCGGGCAGGTAGCTCCCAGGTTCCCGGCCCAACGAAAGCCCCCAGACCCAAATGGAGAGGGGCTGCTTGGGGGCCCCCTGGGGCCCCTTCAGGCCAGCTAGGTCTTTGGGTCCTGGCTCCTTCGCTTTGGGAGCAGTCGCTGGACGTTTGGCATGTTGGCCGGAGAGTGCTTCTCGGGCCGCGACCTGCAACCGGGCAGGTACCTCCCAGGTTCCCGGCCCAACGAAAGCCCCCAGACCCAAATGGAGAGGGGCTGCTTGGGGGCCCCCTGGGGCCCCTTCAGGCCAGCTAGGTCTTTGGGTCCTGGCTCCTTCGCTTTGGGAGCAGTCGCTGGACGTTTGGCATGTTGGCCGCAGAGTGCTTCTCGGGCCGCGACCTGCAACCGGGCAGGTACCTCCCAGGTTCCCGGCCCAACGAAAGCCCCCAGACCCAAATGGAGAGGGGCTGCTTGGGGGCCCCCTGGGGCCCCTTCAGGCCAGCTAGGTCTTTGGGTCCTGGCTCCTTCGCTTTGGGAGCAGTCGCTGGACGTTTGGCATGTTGGCCGCAGAGTGCTTCTCGGGCCGCGACCTGCAACCGGGCAGGTACCTCTCAGGTTCCCGGCCCAACGAAAGCCCCCAGACCCAAATGGAGAGGGGCTGCTTGGGGGCCCCCTGGGGCCCCTTCAGGCCAGCTAGGTCTTTGGGTCCTGGCTCCTTCGCTTTGGGAGCAGTCGCTGGACGTTTGGGCATGTTGGCCGGAGAGTGCTTCTCGGGCCGCGACCTGCAACCGGGCAGGTACCTCCCAGGTTCCCGGCCCAACGAAAGCCCCCAGAGCCAAATGGAGAGGGGCTGCTTGGGGGCCCCCTGGGGCCCCTTCAGGCCAGCTAGGTCTTTGGGTCCTGGCTCCTTCGCTTTGGGAGCAGTCGCTGGACGTTTGGCATGTTGGCCGCAGAGTGCTTCTCGGGCCGCGACCTGCAACCGGGCAGGTACCTCCCAGGTTCCCGGCCCAACGAAAGCCCCCAGACCCAAATGGAGAGGGGCTGCTTGGGGGCCCCCTGGGGCCCCTTCAGGCCAGCTAGGTCTTTGGGTCCTGGCTCCTTCGCTTTGGGAGCAGTCGCTGGACGTTTGGCATGTTGGCTGGAGAGTGCTTCTCGGGCCGCGACCTGCAACCGGGCAGGTACCTCCCAGGTTCCCGGCCCAATGAAAGCCCCCAGACCCAAATGGAGAGGGGCTGCTTGGGGGCCCCCTGGGGCCCCTTCAGGCCAGCTAGGTCTTTGGGTCCTGGCTCCTTCGCTTTGGGAGCAGTCGCTGGACGTTTGGCATGTTGGCCGCAGAGTGCTTCTCGGGCCGCGACCTGCAACCGGGCAGGTACCTCCCAGGTTCCCGGCCCAACGAAAGCCCCCAGACCCAAATGGAGAGGGGCTGCTTGGGGGCCCCCTGGGGCCCCTTCAGGCCAGCTAGGTCTTTGGGTCCTGGCTCCTTCGCTTTGGGAGCAGTCGCTGGACGTTTGGCATGTTGGCCGCAGAGTGCTTCTCGGGCCGCGACCTGCAACCGGGCAGGTACCTCCCAGGTTCCCGGCCCAACGAAAGCCCCCAGACCCAAATGGAGAGGGGCTGCTTGGGGGCCCCCTGGGGCCCCTTCAGGCCAGCTAGGTCTTTGGGTCCTGGCTCCTTCGCTTTGGGAGCAGTCGCTGGACGTTTGGCATGTTGGCCGCAGAGTGCTTCTCGGGCCGCGACCTGCAACCGGGCAGGTACCTCCCAGGTTCCCGGCCCAACGAAAGCCCCCAGACCCAAATGGAGAGGGGCTGCTTGGGGGCCCCCTGGGGCCCCTTCAGGCCAGCTAGGTCTTTGGGTCCTGGCTCCTTCGCTTTGGGAGCAGTCGCTGGACGTTTGGCATGTTGGCCGCAGAGTGCTTCTCGGGCCGCGACCTGCAACCGGGCAGGTAGCTCCCAGGTTCCCGGCCCAACGAAAGCCCCCAGACCCAAATGGAGAGGGGCTGCTTGGGGGCCCCCTGGGGCCCCTTCAGGCCAGCTAGGTCTTTGGGTCCTGGCTCCTTCGCTTTGGGAGCAGTCGCTGGACGTTTGGCATGTTTGCCGGAGAGTGCTTCTCGGGCCGCGACCTGCAACCGGGCAGGTACCTCCCAGGTTCCCGGCCCAACGAAAGCCCCCAGAGCCAAATGGAGAGGGGCTGCTTGGGGGCCCCCTGGGGCCCCTTCAGGCCAGCTAGGTCTTTGGGTCCTGGCTCCTTCGCTTTGGGAGCAGTCGCTGGACGTTTGGCATGTTGGCCGCAGAGTGCTTCTCGGGCCGCGACCTGCAACCGGGCAGGTACCTCCCAGGTTCCCGGCCCAACGAAAGCCCCCAGACCCAAATGGAGAGGGGCTGCTTGGGGGCCCCCTGGGGCCCCTTCAGGCCAGCTAGGTCTTTGGGTCCTGGCTCCTTCGCTTTGGGAGCAGTCGCTGGACGTTTGGGCATGTTGGCCGGAGAGTGCTTCTCGGGCCGCGACCTGCAACCGGGCAGGTACCTCCCAGGTTCCCGGCCCAACGAAAGCCCCCAGACCCAAATGGAGAGGGGCTGCTTGGGGGCCCCCTGGGGCCCCTTCAGGCCAGCTAGGTCTTTGGGTCCTGGCTCCTTCGCTTTGGGAGCAGTCGCTGGACGTTTGGCATGTTGGCCGCAGAGTGCTTCTCGGGCCGCGACCTGCAACCGGGCAGGTACCTCCCAGGTTCCCGGCCCAACGAAAGCCCCCAGACCCAAATGGAGAGGGGCTGCTTGGGGGCCCCCTGGGGCCCCTTCAGGCCAGCTAGGTCTTTGGGTCCTGGCTCCTTCGCTTTGGGAGCAGTCGCTGGACGTTTGGCATGTTGGCCGCAGAGTGCTTCTCGGGCCGCGACCTGCAACCGGGCAGGTACCTCCCAGGTTCCCGGCCCAACGAAAGCCCCCAGACCCAAATGGAGAGGGGCTGCTTGGGGGCCCCCTGGGGCCCCTTCAGGCCAGCTAGGTCTTTGGGTCCTGGCTCCTTCGCTTTGGGAGCAGTCGCTGGACGTTTGGCATGTTGGCCGCAGAGTGCTTCTCGGGCCGCGACCTGCAACCGGGCAGGTACCTCCCAGGTTCCCGGCCCAACGAAAGCCCCCAGACCCAAATGGAGAGGGGCTGCTTGGGGGCCCCCTGGGGCCCCTTCAGGCCAGCTAGGTCTTTGGGTCCTGGCTCCTTCGCTTTGGGAGCAGTCGCTGGACGTTTGGCATGTTGGCCGCAGAGTGCTTCTCGGGCCGCGACCTGCAACCAGGCAGGTAGCTCCCAGGTTCCCGGCCCAACGAAAGCCCCCAGACCCAAATGGAGAGGGGCTGCTTGGGGGCCCCCTGGGGCCCCTTCAGGCCAGCTAGGTCTTTGGGTCCTGGCTCCTTCACTTTGGGAGCAGTCGCTGGACGTTTGGCATGTTTGCCGGAGAGTGCTTCTCGGGCCGCGACCTGCAACCGGGCAGGTACCTCCCAGGTTCCCGGCCCAACGAAAGCCCCCAGAGCCAAATGGAGAGGGGCTGCTTGGGGGCCCCCTGGGGCCCCTTCAGGCCAGCTAGGTCTTTGGGTCCTGGCTCCTTCGCTTTGGGAGCAGTCGCTGGACGTTTGGCATGTTGGCCGCAGAGTGCTTCTCGGGCCGCGACCTGCAACCGGGCAGGTACCTCCCAGGTTCCCGGCCCAACGAAAGCCCCCAGACCCAAATGGAGAGGGGCTGCTTGGGGGCCCCCTGGGGCCCCTTCAGGCCAGCTAGGTCTTTGGGTCCTGGCTCCTTCGCTTTGGGAGCAGTCGCTGGACGTTTGGGCATGTTGGCCGGAGAGTGCTTCTCGGGCCGCGACCTGCAACCGGGCAGGTACCTCCCAGGTTCCCGGCCCAACGAAAGCCCCCAGACCCAAATGGAGAGGGGCTGCTTGGGGGCCCCCTGGGGCCCCTTCAGGCCAGCTAGGTCTTTGGGTCCTGGCTCCTTCGCTTTGGGAGCAGTCGCTGGACGTTTGGCATGTTGGCCGCAGAGTGCTTCTCGGGCCGCGACCTGCAACCGGGCAGGTACCTCCCAGGTTCCCGGCCCAACGAAAGCCCCCAGACCCAAATGGAGAGGGGCTGCTTGGGGGCCCCCTGGGGCCCCTTCAGGCCAGCTAGGTCTTTGGGTCCTGGCTCCTTCGCTTTGGGAGCAGTCGCTGGACGTTTGGCATGTTGGCCGCAGAGTGCTTCTCGGGCCGCGACCTGCAACCGGGCAGGTACCTCCCAGGTTCCCGGCCCAATGAAAGCCCCCAGAGCCAAATGGAGAGGGGCTGCTTGGGGGCCCCCTGGGGCCCCTTCAGGCCAGCTAGGTCTTTGGGTCCTGGCTCCTTCGCTTTGGGAGCAGTCGCTGGACGTTTGGCATGTTGGCCGCAGAGTGCTTCTCGGGCCGCGACCTGCAACCGGGCAGGTACCTCCCAGGTTCCCGGCCCAACGAAAGCCCCCAGACCCAAATGGAGAGGGGCTGCTTGGGGGCCCCCTGGGGCCCCTTCAGGCCAGCTAGGTCTTTGGGTCCTGGCTCCTTCGCTTTGGGAGCAGTCGCTGGACGTTTGGCACGTTGGCCGGAGAGTGCTTCTCGGGCCGCGACCTGCAACCGGGCAGGTAGCTCCCAGGTTCCCGGCCCAACGAAAGCCCCCAGACCCAAATGGAGAGGGGCTGCTTGGGGGCCCCCTGGGGCCCCTTCAGGCCAGCTAGGTCTTTGGGTCCTGGCTCCTTCGCTTTGGGAGCAGTCGCTGGACGTTTGGCATGTTGGCCGCAGAGTGCTTCTCGGGCCGCGACCTGCAACCGGGCAGGTACCTCCCAGGTTCCCGGCCCAACGAAAGCCCCCAGAGCCAAATGGAGAGGGGCTGCTTGGGGGCCCCCTGGGGCCCCTTCAGGCCAGCTAGGTCTTTGGGTCCTGGCTCCTTCGCTTTGGGAGCAGTCGCTGGACGTTTGGCATGTTGGCCGCAGAGTGCTTCTCGGGCCGCGACCTGCAACCGGGCAGGTACCTCCCAGGTTCCCGGCCCAACGAAAGCCCCCAGACCCAAATGGAGAGGGGCTGCTTGGGGGCCCCCTGGGGCCCCTTCAGGCCAGCTAGGTCTTTGGGTCCTGGCTCCTTCGCTTTGGGAGCAGTCGCTGGACGTTTGGCACGTTGGCCGCAGAGTGCTTCTCGGGCCGCGACCTGCAACCGGGCAGGTACCTCCCAGGTTCCCGGCCCAACGAAAGCCCCCAGACCCAAATGGAGAGGGGCTGCTTGGGGGCCCCCTGGGGCCCCTTCAGGCCAGCTAGGTCTTTGGGTCCTGGCTCCTTCGCTTTGGGAGCAGTCGCTGGACGTTTGGCATGTTGGCCGGAGAGTGCTTCTCGGGCCGCGACCTGCAACCGGGCAGGTACCTCCCAGGTTCCCGGCCCAACGAAAGCCCCCAGACCCAAATGGAGAGGGGCTGCTTGGGGGCCCCCTGGGGCCCCTTCAGGCCAGCTAGGTCTTTGGGTCCTGGCTCCTTCGCTTTGGGAGCAGTCGCTGGACGTTTGGCATGTTGGCCGCAGAGTGCTTCTCGGGCCGCGACCTGCAACCGGGCAGGTAGCTCCCAGGTTCCCGGCCCAACGAAAGCCCCCAGACCCAAATGGAGAGGGGCTGCTTGGGGGCCCCCTGGGGCCCCTTCAGGCCAGCTAGGTCTTTGGGTCCTGGCTTCTTCGCTTTGGGAGCAGTCGCTGGACGTTTGGCATGTTGGCCGCAGAGTGCTTCTCGGGCCGCGACCTGCAACCGGGCAGGTACCTCCCAGGTTCCCGGCCCAACGAAAGCCCCCAGACCCAAATGGAGAGGGGCTGCTTGGGGGCCCCCTAGGGCCCCTTCAGGCCAGCTAGGTCTTTGGGTCCTGGCTCCTTCGCTTTGGGAGCAGTCGCTGGACGTTTGGCATGTTGGCCGCAGAGTGCTTCTCGGGCCGCGACCTGCAACCGGGCAGGTACCTCCCAGGTTCCCGGCCCAACGAAAGCCCCCAGACCCAAATGGAGAGGGGCTGCTTGGGGGCCCCCTGGGGCCCCTTCAGGCCAGCTAGGTCTTTGGGTCCTGGCTCCTTCGCTTTGGGAGCAGTCGCTGGACGTTTGGCATGTTGGCCGCAGAGTGCTTCTCGGGCCGCGACCTGCAACCGGGCAGGTACCTCCCAGGTTCCCGGCCCAACGAAAGCCCCCAGAGCCAAATGGAGAGGGGCTGCTTGGGGGCCCCCTGGGGCCCCTTCAGGCCAGCTAGGTCTTTGGGTCCTGGCTCCTTCGCTTTGGGAGCAGTCGCTGGACGTTTGGCATGTTGGCCGCAGAGTGCTTCTCGGGCCGCGACCTGCAACCGGGCAGGTACCTCCCAGGTTCCCGGCCCAACGAAAGCCCCCAGACCCAAATGGAGAGGGGCTGCTTGGGGGCCCCCTGGGGCCCCTTCAGGCCAGCTAGGTCTTTGGGTCCTGGCTCCTTCGCTTTGGGAGCAGTCGCTGAACGTTTGGCATGTTGGCCGCAGAGTGCTTCTCGGGCCGCGACCTGCAACCGGGCAGGTACCTCCCAGGTTCCCGGCCCAACGAAAGCCCCCAGACCCAAATGGAGAGGGGCTGCTTGGGGGCCCCCTGGGGCCCCTTCAGGCCAGCTAGGTCTTTGGGTCCTGGCTCCTTCGCTTTGGGAGCAGTCGCTGAACGTTTGGCATGTTGGCCGCAGAGTGCTTCTCGGGCCGCGACCTGCAACCGGGCAGGTAGCTCCCAGGTTCCCGGCCCAACGAAAGCCCCCAGACCCAAATGGAGAGGGGCTGCTTGGGGGCCCCCTGGGGCCCCTTCAGGCCAGCTAGGTCTTTGGGTCCTGGCTCCTTCGCTTTGGGAGCAGTCGCTGGACGTTTGGCATGTTGGCCGCAGAGTGCTTCTCGGGCCGCGACCTGCAACCGGGCAGGTACCTCCCAGGTTCCCGGCCCAACGAAAGCCCCCAGACCCAAATGGAGAGGGGCTGCTTGGGGGCCCCCTGGGGCCCCTTCAGGCCAGCTAGGTCTTTGGGTCCTGGCTCCTTCGCTTTGGGAGCAGTCGCTGGACGTTTGGCATGTTGGCCGGAGAGTGCTTCTCGGGCCGCGACCTGCAACCGGGCAGGTAGCTCCCAGGTTCCCGGCCCAACGAAAGCCCCCAGACCCAAATGGAGAGGGGCTGCTTGGGGGCCCCCTGGGGCCCCTTCAGGCCAGCTAGGTCTTTGGGTCCTGGCTCCTTCGCTTTGGGAGCAGTCGCTGGACGTTTGGCATGTTGGCCGCAGAGTGCTTCTCGGGCCGCGACCTGCAACCGGGCAGGTACCTCCCAGGTTCCCGGCCCAACGAAAGCCCCCAGACCCAAATGGAGAGGGGCTGCTTGGGGGCCCCCTGGGGCCCCTTCAGGCCAGCTAGGTCTTTGGGTCCTGGCTCCTTCGCTTTGGGAGCAGTCGCTGGACGTTTGGCATGTTGGCCGCAGAGTGCTTCTCGGGCCGCGACCTGCAACCGGGCAGGTACCTCCCAGGTTCCCGGCCCAACGAAAGCCCCCAGACCCAAATGGAGAGGGGCTGCTTGGGGGCCCCCTGGGGCCCCTTCAGGCCAGCTAGGTCTTTGGGTCCTGGCTCCTTCGCTTTGGGAGCAGTTGCTGGACGTTTGGCATGTTGGCCGCAGAGTGCTTCTCGGGCCGCGACCTGCAACCGGGCAGGTACCTCCCAGGTTCCCGGCCCAACGAAAGCCCCCAGACCCAAATGGAGAGGGGCTGCTTGGGGGCCCCCTGGGGCCCCTTCAGGCCAGCTAGGTCTTTGGGTCCTGGCTCCTTCGCTTTGGGAGCAGTCGCTGGACGTTTGGCATGTTGGCCGCAGAGTGCTTCTCGGGCCGCGACCTGCAACCGGGCAGGTACCTCCCAGGTTCCCGGCCCAACGAAAGCCCCCAGAGCCAAATGGAGAGGGGCTGCTTGGGGGCCCCCTGGGGCCCCTTCAGGCCAGCTAGGTCTTTGGGTCCTGGCTCCTTCGCTTTGGGAGCAGTCGCTGGACGTTTGGCATGTTGGCCGCAGAGTGCTTCTCGGGCCGCGACCTGCAACCGGGCAGGTACCTCCCAGGTTCCCGGCCCAACGAAAGCCCCCAGACCCAAATGGAGAGGGGCTGCTTGGGGGCCCCCTGGGGCCCCTTCAGGCCAGCTAGGTCTTTGGGTCCTGGCTCCTTCGCTTTGGGAGCAGTCGCTGGACGTTTGGCATGTTGGCCGCAGAGTGCTTCTCGGGCCGCGACCTGCAACCGGGCAGGTACCTCCCAGGTTCCCGGCCCAACGAAAGCCCCCAGACCCAAATGGAGAGGGGCTGCTTGGGGGCCCCCTGGGGCCCCTTCAGGCCAGCTAGGTCTTTGGGTCCTGGCTCCTTCGCTTTGGGAGCAGTCGCTGGACGTTTGGCACGTTGGCCGGAGAGTGCTTCTCGGGCCGCGACCTGCAACCGGGCAGGTACCTCCCAGGTTCCCGGCCCAATGAAAGCCCCCAGAGCCAAATGGAGAGGGGCTGCTTGGGGGCCCCCTGGGGCCCCTTCAGGCCAGCTAGGTCTTTGGGTCCTGGCTCCTTCGCTTTGGGAGCAGTCGCTGGATGTTTGGCATGTTGGCCGCAGAGTGCTTCTCGGGCCGCGACCTGCAACCGGGCAGGTAGCTCCCAGGTTCCCGGCCCAACGAAAGCCCCCAGACCCAAATGGAGAGGGGCTGCTTGGGGGCCCCCTGGGGCCCCTTCAGGCCAGCTAGGTCTTTGGGTCCTGGCTCCTTCGCTTTGGGAGCAGTCGCTGGACGTTTGGCATGTTGGCCGCAGAGTGCTTCTCGGGCCGCGACCTGCAACCGGGCAGGTAGCTCCCAGGTTCCCGGCCCAACGAAAGCCCCCAGACCCAAATGGAGAGGGGCTGCTTGGGGGCCCCCTGGGGCCCCTTCAGGCCAGCTAGGTCTTTGGGTCCTGGCTCCTTCGCTTTGGGAGCAGTCGCTGGACGTTTGGCACGTTGGCCGCAGAGTGCTTCTCGGGCCGCGACCTGCAACCGGGCAGGTACCTCCCAGGTTCCCGGCCCAACGAAAGCCCCCAGACCCAAATGGAGAGGGGCTGCTTGGGGGCCCCCTGGGGCCCCTTCAGGCCAGCTAGGTCTTTGGGTCCTGGCTCCTTCGCTTTGGGAGCAGTCGCTGGACGTTTGGCATGTTGGCCGGAGAGTGCTTCTCGGGCCGCGACCTGCAACCGGGCAGGTACCTCCCAGGTTCCCGGCCCAACGAAAGCCCCCAGACCCAAATGGAGAGGGGCTGCTTGGGGGCCCCCTGGGGCCCCTTCAGGCCAGCTAGGTCTTTGGGTCCTGGCTCCTTCGCTTTGGGAGCAGTCGCTGGACGTTTGGCATGTTGGCCGCAGAGTGCTTCTCGGGCCGCGACCTGCAACCGGGCAGGTACCTCCCAGGTTCCCGGCCCAACGAAAGCCCCCAGACCCAAATGGAGAGGGGCTGCTTGGGGGCCCCCTGGGGCCCCTTCAGGCCAGCTAGGTCTTTGGGTCCTGGCTCCTTCGCTTTGGGAGCAGTCGCTGGACGTTTGGCATGTTGGCCGCAGAGTGCTTCTCGGGCCGCGACCTGCAACCAGGCAGGTACCTCCCAGGTTCCCGGCCCAACGAAAGCCCCCAGACCCAAATGGAGAGGGGCTGCTTGGGGGCCCCCTAGGGCCCCTTCAGGCCAGCTAGGTCTTTGGGTCCTGGCTCCTTCGCTTTGGGAGCAGTCGCTGGACGTTTGGCATGTTGGCCGCAGAGTGCTTCTCGGGCCGCGACCTGCAACCGGGCAGGTACCTCCCAGGTTCCCGGCCCAACGAAAGCCCCCAGAGCCAAATGGAGAGGGGCTGCTTGGGGGCCCCCTGGGGCCCCTTCAGGCCAGCTAGGTCTTTGGGTCCTGGCTCCTTCGCTTTGGGAGCAGTCGCTGGACGTTTGGCATGTTGGCCGCAGAGTGCTTCTCGGGCCGCGACCTGCAACCGGGCAGGTACCTCCCAGGTTCCCGGCCCAACGAAAGCCCCCAGACCCAAATGGAGAGGGGCTGCTTGGGGGCCCCCTGGGGCCCCTTCAGGCCAGCTAGGTCTTTGGGTCCTGGCTCCTTCGCTTTGGGAGCAGTCGCTGGATGTTTGGCATGTTGGCCGCAGAGTGCTTCTCGGGCCGCGACCTGCAACCGGGCAGGTAGCTCCCAGGTTCCCGGCCCAACGAAAGCCCCCAGACCCAAATGGAGAGGGGCTGCTTGGGGGCCCCCTGGGGCCCCTTCAGGCCAGCTAGGTCTTTGGGTCCTGGCTCCTTCGCTTTGGGAGCAGTCGCTGGACGTTTGGCATGTTGGCCGCAGAGTGCTTCTCGGGCCGCGACCTGCAACCGGGCAGGTAGCTCCCAGGTTCCCGGCCCAACGAAAGCCCCCAGACCCAAATGGAGAGGGGCTGCTTGGGGGCCCCCTGGGGCCCCTTCAGGCCAGCTAGGTCTTTGGGTCCTGGCTCCTTCGCTTTGGGAGCAGTCGCTGGACGTTTGGCACGTTGGCCGCAGAGTGCTTCTCGGGCCGCGACCTGCAACCGGGCAGGTACCTCCCAGGTTCCCGGCCCAACGAAAGCCCCCAGACCCAAATGGAGAGGGGCTGCTTGGGGGCCCCCTGGGGCCCCTTCAGGCCAGCTAGGTCTTTGGGTCCTGGCTCCTTCGCTTTGGGAGCAGTCGCTGGACGTTTGGCATGTTGGCCGGAGAGTGCTTCTCGGGCCGCGACCTGCAACCGGGCAGGTACCTCCCAGGTTCCCGGCCCAACGAAAGCCCCCAGACCCAAATGGAGAGGGGCTGCTTGGGGGCCCCCTGGGGCCCCTTCAGGCCAGCTAGGTCTTTGGGTCCTGGCTCCTTCGCTTTGGGAGCAGTCGCTGGACGTTTGGCATGTTGGCCGCAGAGTGCTTCTCGGGCCGCGACCTGCAACCGGGCAGGTACCTCCCAGGTTCCCGGCCCAACGAAAGCCCCCAGACCCAAATGGAGAGGGGCTGCTTGGGGGCCCCCTGGGGCCCCTTCAGGCCAGCTAGGTCTTTGGGTCCTGGCTCCTTCGCTTTGGGAGCAGTCGCTGGACGTTTGGCATGTTGGCCGCAGAGTGCTTCTCGGGCCGCGACCTGCAACCAGGCAGGTACCTCCCAGGTTCCCGGCCCAACGAAAGCCCCCAGACCCAAATGGAGAGGGGCTGCTTGGGGGCCCCCTAGGGCCCCTTCAGGCCAGCTAGGTCTTTGGGTCCTGGCTCCTTCGCTTTGGGAGCAGTCGCTGGACGTTTGGCATGTTGGCCGCAGAGTGCTTCTCGGGCCGCGACCTGCAACCGGGCAGGTACCTCCCAGGTTCCCGGCCCAACGAAAGCCCCCAGACCCAAATGGAGAGGGGCTGCTTGGGGGCCCCCTGGGGCCCCTTCAGGCCAGCTAGGTCTTTGGGTCCTGGCTCCTTCGCTTTGGGAGCAGTCGCTGGACGTTTGGCATGTTGGCCGCAGAGTGCTTCTCGGGCCGCGACCTGCAACCGGGCAGGTACCTCCCAGGTTCCCGGCCCAACGAAAGCCCCCAGACCCAAATGGAGAGGGGCTGCTTGGGGGCCCCCTGGGGCCCCTTCAGGCCAGCTAGGTCTTTGGGTCCTGGCTCCTTCGCTTTGGGAGCAGTCGCTGGACGTTTGGCATGTTGGCCGCAGAGTGCTTCTCGGGCCGCGACCTGCAACCGGGCAGGTAGCTCCCAGGTTCCCGGCCCAACGAAAGCCCCCAGACCCAAATGGAGAGGGGCTGCTTGGGGGCCCCCTGGGGCCCCTTCAGGCAGCTAGGTCTTTGGGTCCTGGCTCCTTCGCTTTGGGAGCAGTCGCTGGACGTTTGGCATGTTGGCCGCAGAGTGCTTCTCGGGCCGCGACCTGCAACCGGGCAGGTACCTCCCAGGTTCCCGGCCCAACGAAAGCCCCCAGACCCAAATGGAGAGGGGCTGCTTGGGGGCCCCCTGGGGCCCCTTCAGGCCAGCTAGGTCTTTGGGTCCTGGCTCCTTCGCTTTGGGAGCAGTCGCTGGACGTTTGGCATGTTGGCCGCAGAGTGCTTCTCGGGCCGCGACCTGCAACCGGGCAGGTACCTCCCAGGTTCCCGGCCCAACGAAAGCCCCCAGACCCAAATGGAGAGGGGCTGCTTGGGGGCCCCCTGGGGCCCCTTCAGGCCAGCTAGGTCTTTGGGTCCTGGCTCCTTCGCTTTGGGAGCAGTCGCTGGACGTTTGGCATGTTGGCCGCAGAGTGCTTCTCGGGCCGCGACCTGCAACCGGGCAGGTACCTCCCAGGTTCCCGGCCCAACGAAAGCCCCCAGAGCCAAATGGAGAGGGGCTGCTTGGGGGCCCCCTGGGGCCCCTTCAGGCCAGCTAGGTCTTTGGGTCCTGGCTCCTTCGCTTTGGGAGCAGTCGCTGGACGTTTGGCATGTTGGCCGCAGAGTGCTTCTCGGGCCGCGACCTGCAACCGGGCAGGTACCTCCCAGGTTCCCGGCCCAACGAAAGCCCCCAGACCCAAATGGAGAGGGGCTGCTTGGGGGCCCCCTGGGGCCCCTTCAGGCCAGCTAGGTCTTTGGGTCCTGGCTCCTTCGCTTTGGGAGCAGTCGCTGGACGTTTGGCATGTTGGCCGGAGAGTGCTTCTCGGGCCGCGACCTGCAACCGGGCAGGTACCTCCCAGGTTCCCGGCCCAACGAAAGCCCCCAGACCCAAATGGAGAGGGGCTGCTTGGGGGCCCCCTGGGGCCCCTTCAGGCCAGCTAGGTCTTTGGGTCCTGGCTCCTTCGCTTTGGGAGCAGTCGCTGGACGTTTGGGCATGTTGGCCGGAGAGTGCTTCTCGGGCCGCGACCTGCAACCGGGCAGGTACCTCCCAGGTTCCCGGCCCAACGAAAGCCCCCAGACCCAAATGGAGAGGGGCTGCTTGGGGGCCCCCTGGGGCCCCTTCAGGCCAGCTAGGTCTTTGGGTCCTGGCTCCTTCGCTTTGGGAGCAGTCGCTGGACGTTTGGCATGTTGGCCGCAGAGTGCTTCTCGGGCCGCGACCTGCAACCGGGCAGGTACCTCCCAGGTTCCCGGCCCAACGAAAGCCCCCAGACCCAAATGGAGAGGGGCTGCTTGGGGGCCCCCTGGGGCCCCTTCAGGCCAGCTAGGTCTTTGGGTCCTGGCTCCTTCGCTTTGGGAGCAGTCGCTGGACGTTTGGCATGTTGGCCGGAGAGTGCTTCTCGGGCCGCGACCTGCAACCGGGCAGGTACCTCCCAGGTTCCCGGCCCAACGAAAGCCCCCAGACCCAAATGGAGAGGGGCTGCTTGGGGGCCCCCTGGGGCCCCTTCAGGCCAGCTAGGTCTTTGGGTCCTGGCTCCTTCGCTTTGGGAGCAGTCGCTGGACGTTTGGCACGTTGGCCGCAGAGTGCTTCTCGGGCCGCGACCTGCAACCGGGCAGGTACCTCCCAGGTTCCCGGCCCAACGAAAGCCCCCAGACCCAAATGGAGAGGGGCTGCTTGGGGGCCCCCTGGGGCCCCTTCAGGCCAGCTAGGTCTTTGGGTCCTGGCTCCTTCGCTTTGGGAGCAGTCGCTGGACGTTTGGCATGTTGGCCGCAGAGTGCTTCTCGGGCCGCGACCTGCAACCGGGCAGGTAGCTCCCAGGTTCCCGGCCCAACGAAAGCCCCCAGAGCCAAATGGAGAGGGGCTGCTTGGGGGCCCCCTGGGGCCCCTTCAGGCCAGCTAGGTCTTTGGGTCCTGGCTCCTTCGCTTTGGGAGCAGTCGCTGGACGTTTGGCACGTTGGCCGCAGAGTGCTTCTCGGGCCGCGACCTGCAACCGGGCAGGTACCTCCCAGGTTCCCGGCCCAACGAAAGCCCCCAGACCCAAATGGAGAGGGGCTGCTTGGGGGCCCCCTGGGGCCCCTTCAGGCCAGCTAGGTCTTTGGGTCCTGGCTCCTTCGCTTTGGGAGCAGTCGCTGGACGTTTGGCATGTTGGCCGGAGAGTGCTTCTCGGGCCGCGACCTGCAACCGGGCAGGTACCTCCCAGGTTCCCGGCCCAACGAAAGCCCCCAGACCCAAATGGAGAGGGGCTGCTTGGGGGCCCCCTGGGGCCCCTTCAGGCCAGCTAGGTCTTTGGGTCCTGGCTCCTTCGCTTTGGGAGCAGTCGCTGGACGTTTGGCATGTTGGCCGCAGAGTGCTTCTCGGGCCGCGACCTGCAACCGGGCAGGTACCTCCCAGGTTCCCGGCCCAACGAAAGCCCCCAGACCCAAATGGAGAGGGGCTGCTTGGGGGCCCCCTGGGGCCCCTTCAGGCCAGCTAGGTCTTTGGGTCCTGGCTCCTTCGCTTTGGGAGCAGTCGCTGGACGTTTGGGCATGTTGGCCGGAGAGTGCTTCTCGGGCCGCGACCTGCAACCGGGCAGGTACCTCCCAGGTTCCCGGCCCAACGAAAGCCCCCAGACCCAAATGGAGAGGGGCTGCTTGGGGGCCCCCTGGGGCCCCTTCAGGCCAGCTAGGTCTTTGGGTCCTGGCTCCTTCGCTTTGGAGCAGTCGCTGGACGTTTGGCATGTTGGCCGCAGAGTGCTTCTCGGGCCGCGACCTGCAACCGGGCAGGTACCTCCCAGGTTCCCGGCCCAACGAAAGCCCCCAGACCCAAATGGAGAGGGGCTGCTTGGGGGCCCCCTAGGGCCCCTTCAGGCCAGCTAGGTCTTTGGGTCCTGGCTCCTTCGCTTTGGGAGCAGTCGCTGGACGTTTGGCATGTTGGCCGCAGAGTGCTTCTCGGGCCGCGACCTGCAACCGGGCAGGTACCTCCCAGGTTCCCGGCCCAACGAAAGCCCCCAGACCCAAATGGAGAGGGGCTGCTTGGGGGCCCCCTGGGGCCCCTTCAGGCCAGCTAGGTCTTTGGGTCCTGGCTCCTTCGCTTTGGGAGCAGTCGCTGGACGTTTGGCATGTTGGCCGCAGAGTGCTTCTCGGGCCGCGACCTGCAACCGGGCAGGTACCTCCCAGGTTCCCGGCCCAACGAAAGCCCCCAGACCCAAATGGAGAGGGGCTGCTTGGGGGCCCCCTGGGGCCCCTTCAGGCCAGCTAGGTCTTTGGGTCCTGGCTCCTTCGCTTTGGGAGCAGTCGCTGGACGTTTGGCATGTTGGCCGCAGAGTGCTTCTCGGGCCGCGACCTGCAACCGGGCAGGTAGCTCCCAGGTTCCCGGCCCAACGAAAGCCCCCAGACCCAAATGGAGAGGGGCTGCTTGGGGGCCCCCTGGGGCCCCTTCAGGCCAGCTAGGTCTTTGGGTCCTGGCTCCTTCGCTTTGGGAGCAGTCGCTGGACGTTTGGCATGTTGGCCGCAGAGTGCTTCTCGGGCCGCGACCTGCAACCGGGCAGGTACCTCCCAGGTTCCCGGCCCAACGAAAGCCCCCAGACCCAAATGGAGAGGGGCTGCTTGGGGGCCCCCTGGGGCCCCTTCAGGCCAGCTAGGTCTTTGGGTCCTGGCTCCTTCGCTTTGGGAGCAGTCGCTGGACGTTTGGCATGTTGGCCGCAGAGTGCTTCTCGGGCCGCGACCTGCAACCGGGCAGGTACCTCCCAGGTTCCCGGCCCAACGAAAGCCCCCAGACCCAAATGGAGAGGGGCTGCTTGGGGGCCCCCTGGGGCCCCTTCAGGCCAGCTAGGTCTTTGGGTCCTGGCTCCTTCGCTTTGGGAGCAGTCGCTGGACGTTTGGCATGTTGGCCGCAGAGTGCTTCTCGGGCCGCGACCTGCAACCGGGCAGGTACCTCCCAGGTTCCCGGCCCAACGAAAGCCCCCAGACCCAAATGGAGAGGGGCTGCTTGGGGGCCCCCTGGGGCCCCTTCAGGCCAGCTAGGTCTTTGGGTCCTGGCTCCTTCGCTTTGGGAGCAGTCGCTGGACGTTTGGCATGTTGGCCGCAGAGTGCTTCTCGGGCCGCGACCTGCAACCGGGCAGGTACCTCCCAGGTTCCCGGCCCAACGAAAGCCCCCAGAGCCAAATGGAGAGGGGCTGCTTGGGGGCCCCCTGGGGCCCCTTCAGGCCAGCTAGGTCTTTGGGTCCTGGCTCCTTCGCTTTGGGAGCAGTCGCTGGACGTTTGGGCATGTTGGCCGGAGAGTGCTTCTCGGGCCGCGACCTGCAACCGGGCAGGTACCTCCCAGGTTCCCGGCCCAACGAAAGCCCCCAGACCCAAATGGAGAGGGGCTGCTTGGGGGCCCCCTGGGGCCCCTTCAGGCCAGCTAGGTCTTTGGGTCCTGGCTCCTTCGCTTTGGGAGCAGTCGCTGGACGTTTGGCATGTTGGCCGCAGAGTGCTTCTCGGGCCGCGACCTGCAACCGGGCAGGTACCTCCCAGGTTCCCGGCCCAACGAAAGCCCCCAGACCCAAATGGAGAGGGGCTGCTTGGGGGCCCCCTGGGGCCCCTTCAGGCCAGCTAGGTCTTTGGGTCCTGGCTCCTTCGCTTTGGGAGCAGTCGCTGGACGTTTGGCATGTTGGCCGCAGAGTGCTTCTCGGGCCGCGACCTGCAACCGGGCAGGTACCTCCCAGGTTCCCGGCCCAACGAAAGCCCCCAGACCCAAATGGAGAGGGGCTGCTTGGGGGCCCCCTGGGGCCCCTTCAGGCCAGCTAGGTCTTTGGGTCCTGGCTCCTTCGCTTTGGGAGCAGTCGCTGGACGTTTGGCATGTTGGCCGCAGAGTGCTTCTCGGGCCGCGACCTGCAACCGGGCAGGTACCTCCCAGGTTCCCGGCCCAACGAAAGCCCCCAGAGCCAAATGGAGAGGGGCTGCTTGGGGGCCCCCTGGGGCCCCTTCAGGCCAGCTAGGTCTTTGGGTCCTGGCTCCTTCGCTTTGGGAGCAGTCGCTGGACGTTTGGCATGTTGGCTGCTTCTCGGGCCGCGACCTGCAACCGGGCAGGTACCTCCCAGGTTCCCGGCCCAACGAAAGCCCCCAGACCCAAATGGAGAGGGGCTGCTTGGGGGCCCCCTGGGGCCCCTTCAGGCCAGCTAGGTCTTTGGGTCCTGGCTCCTTCGCTTTGGGAGCAGTCGCTGGACGTTTGGCATGTTGGCCGCAGAGTGCTTCTCGGGCCGCGACCTGCAACCGGGCAGGTACCTCCCAGGTTCCCGGCCCAACGAAAGCCCCCAGACCCAAATGGAGAGGGGCTGCTTGGGGGCCCCCTGGGGCCCCTTCAGGCCAGCTAGGTCTTTGGGTCCTGGCTCCTTCGCTTTGGGAGCAGTCGCTGGACGTTTGGGCATGTTGGCCGCAGAGTGCTTCTCGGGCCGCGACCTGCAACCGGGCAGGTACCTCCAGGTTCCCGGCCCAACGAAAGCCCCCAGACCCAAATGGAGAGGGGCTGCTTGGGGGCCCCCTGGGGCCCCTTCAGGCCAGCTAGGTCTTTGGGTCCTGGCTCCTTCGCTTTGGGAGCAGTCGCTGGACGTTTGGGCATGTTGGCCGCAGAGTGCTTCTCGGGCCGCGACCTGCAACCGGGCAGGTACCTCCCAGGTTCCCGGCCCAACGAAAGCCCCCAGACCCAAATGGAGAGGGGCTGCTTGGGGGCCCCCTGGGGCCCCTTCAGGCCAGCTAGGTCTTTGGGTCCTGGCTCCTTCGCTTTGGGAGCAGTCGCTGGACGTTTGGGCATGTTGGCCGCAGAGTGCTTCTCGGGCCGCGACCTGCAACCGGGCAGGTACCTCCCAGGTTCCCGGCCCAACGAAAGCCCCCAGACCCAAATGGAGAGGGGCTGCTTGGGGGCCCCCTGGGGCCCCTTCAGGCCAGCTAGGTCTTTGGGTCCTGGCTCCTTCGCTTTGGGAGCAGTCGCTGGACGTTTGGCATGTTGGCCGCAGAGTGCTTCTCGGGCCGCGACCTGCAACCGGGCAGGTACCTCCCAGGTTCCCGGCCCAACGAAAGCCCCCAGACCCAAATGGAGAGGGGCTGCTTGGGGGCCCCCTGGGGCCCCTTCAGGCCAGCTAGGTCTTTGGGTCCTGGCTCCTTCGCTTTGGGAGCAGTCGCTGGACGTTTGGGCATGTTGGCCGCAGAGTGCTTCTCGGGCCGCGACCTGCAACCGGGCAGGTACCTCCCAGGTTCCCGGCCCAACGAAAGCCCCCAGACCCAAATGGAGAGGGGCTGCTTGGGGGCCCCCTGGGGCCCCTTCAGGCCAGCTAGGTCTTTGGGTCCTGGCTCCTTCGCTTTGGGAGCAGTCGCTGGACGTTTGGCATGTTGGCCGCAGAGTGCTTCTCGGGCCGCGACCTGCAACCGGGCAGGTACCTCCCAGGTTCCCGGCCCAACGAAAGCCCCCAGACCCAAATGGAGAGGGGCTGCTTGGGGGCCCCCTGGGGCCCCTTCAGGCCAGCTAGGTCTTTGGGTCCTGGCTCCTTCGCTTTGGGAGCAGTCGCTGGACGTTTGGCATGTTGGCCGGAGAGTGCTTCTCGGGCCGCGACCTGCAACCGGGCAGGTACCTCCCAGGTTCCCGGCCCAACGAAAGCCCCCAGACCCAAATGGAGAGGGGCTGCTTGGGGGCCCCCTGGGGCCCCTTCAGGCCAGCTAGGTCTTTGGGTCCTGGCTCCTTCGCTTTGGGAGCAGTCGCTGGACGTTTGGCATGTTGGCCGGAGAGTGCTTCTCGGGCCGCGACCTGCAACCGGGCAGGTACCTCCCAGGTTCCCGGCCCAACGAAAGCCCCCAGACCCAAATGGAGAGGGGCTGCTTGGGGGCCCCCTGGGGCCCCTTCAGGCCAGCTAGGTCTTTGGGTCCTGGCTCCTTCGCTTTGGGAGCAGTCGCTGGACGTTTGGCATGTTGGCCGGAGAGTGCTTCTCGGGCCGCGACCTGCAACCGGGCAGGTACCTCCCAGGTTCCCGGCCCAACGAAAGCCCCCAGACCCAAATGGAGAGGGGCTGCTTGGGGGCCCCCTGGGGCCCCTTCAGGCCAGCTAGGTCTTTGGGTCCTGGCTCCTTCGCTTTGGGAGCAGTCGCTGGACGTTTGGCATGTTGGCCGCAGAGTGCTTCTCGGGCCGCGACCTGCAACCGGGCAGGTACCTCCCAGGTTCCCGGCCCAACGAAAGCCCCCAGACCCAAATGGAGAGGGGCTGCTTGGGGGCCCCCTGGGGCCCCTTCAGGCCAGCTAGGTCTTTGGGTCCTGGCTCCTTCGCTTTGGGAGCAGTCGCTGGACGTTTGGCATGTTGGCCGCAGAGTGCTTCTCGGGCCGCGACCTGCAACCGGGCAGGTACCTCCCAGGTTCCCGGCCCAACGAAAGCCCCCAGACCCAAATGGAGAGGGGCTGCTTGGGGGCCCCCTGGGGCCCCTTCAGGCCAGCTAGGTCTTTGGGTCCTGGCTCCTTCGCTTTGGGAGCAGTCGCTGGACGTTTGGCATGTTGGCCGCAGAGTGCTTCTCGGGCCGCGACCTGCAACCGGGCAGGTACCTCCCAGGTTCCCGGCCCAACGAAAGCCCCCAGACCCAAATGGAGAGGGGCTGCTTGGGGGCCCCCTGGGGCCCCTTCAGGCCAGCTAGGTCTTTGGGTCCTGGCTCCTTCGCTTTGGGAGCAGTCGCTGGACGTTTGGCATGTTGGCCGCAGAGTGCTTCTCGGGCCGCGACCTGCAACCGGGCAGGTACCTCCCAGGTTCCCGGCCCAACGAAAGCCCCCAGACCCAAATGGAGAGGGGCTGCTTGGGGGCCCCCTGGGGCCCCTTCAGGCCAGCTAGGTCTTTGGGTCCTGGCTCCTTCGCTTTGGGAGCAGTCGCTGGACGTTTGGCATGTTGGCCGGAGAGTGCTTCTCGGGCCGCGACCTGCAACCGGGCAGGTACCTCCCAGGTTCCCGGCCCAACGAAAGCCCCCAGACCCAAATGGAGAGGGGCTGCTTGGGGGCCCCCTGGGGCCCCTTCAGGCCAGCTAGGTCTTTGGGTCCTGGCTCCTTCGCTTTGGGAGCAGTCGCTGGACGTTTGGCATGTTGGCCGGAGAGTGCTTCTCGGGCCGCGACCTGCAACCGGGCAGGTACCTCCCAGGTTCCCGGCCCAACGAAAGCCCCCAGACCCAAATGGAGAGGGGCTGCTTGGGGGCCCCCTGGGGCCCCTTCAGGCCAGCTAGGTCTTTGGGTCCTGGCTCCTTCGCTTTGGGAGCAGTCGCTGGACGTTTGGCATGTTGGCCGGAGAGTGCTTCTCGGGCCGCGACCTGCAACCGGGCAGGTACCTCCCAGGTTCCCGGCCCAACGAAAGCCCCCAGACCCAAATGGAGAGGGGCTGCTTGGGGGCCCCCTG
Organism: Gallinula chloropus; assembly: GCF_964237585.1. Taxonomy (NCBI): domain Eukaryota; kingdom Metazoa; phylum Chordata; class Aves; order Gruiformes; family Rallidae; genus Gallinula; species Gallinula chloropus. Next base: position 14,263 of record NW_028168091.1, on the reverse strand, counting down.
GGGCCCCTTCAGGCCAGCTAGGTCTTTGGGTCCTGGCTCCTTCGCTTTGGGAGCAGTCGCTGGACGTTTGGCATGTTGGCCGCAGAGTGCTTCTCGGGCCGCGACCTGCAACCGGGCAGGTACCTCCCAGGTTCCCGGCCCAACGAAAGCCCCCAGACCCAAATGGAGAGGGGCTGCTTGGGGGCCCCCTGGGGCCCCTTCAGGCCAGCTAGGTCTTTGGGTCCTGGCTCCTTCGCTTTGGGAGCAGTCGCTGGACGTTTGGCATGTTGGCCGCAGAGTGCTTCTCGGGCCGCGACCTGCAACCGGGCAGGTACCTCCCAGGTTCCCGGCCCAACGAAAGCCCCCAGACCCAAATGGAGAGGGGCTGCTTGGGGGCCCCCTGCGGCCCCTTCAGGCCAGCTAGGTCTTTGGGTCCTGGCTCCTTCGCTTTGGGAGCAGTCGCTGGACGTTTGGCATGTTGGCCGCAGAGTGCTTCTCGGGCCGCGACCTGCAACCGGGCAGGTACCTCCCAGGTTCCCGGCCCAACGAAAGCCCCCAGACCCAAATGGAGAGGGGCTGCTTGGGGGCCCCCTGGGGCCCCTTCAGGCCAGCTAGGTCTTTGGGTCCTGGCTCCTTCGCTTTGGGAGCAGTCGCTGGACGTTTGGCATGTTGGCCGCAGAGTGCTTCTCGGGCCGCGACCTGCAACCGGGCAGGTACCTCCCAGGTTCCCGGCCCAACGAAAGCCCCCAGACCCAAATGGAGAGGGGCTGCTTGGGGGCCCCCTGGGGCCCCTTCAGGCCAGCTAGGTCTTTGGGTCCTGGCTCCTTCGCTTTGGGAGCAGTCGCTGGACGTTTGGCATGTTGGCCGGAGAGTGCTTCTCGGGCCGCGACCTGCAACCGGGCAGGTACCTCCCAGGTTCCCGGCCCAACGAAAGCCCCCAGACCCAAATGGAGAGGGGCTGCTTGGGGGCCCCCTGGGGCCCCTTCAGGCCAGCTAGGTCTTTGGGTCCTGGCTCCTTCGCTTTGGGAGCAGTCGCTGGACGTTTGGCATGTTGGCCGCAGAGTGCTTCTCGGGCCGCGACCTGCAACCGGGCAGGTACCTCCCAGGTTCCCGGCCCAACGAAAGCCCCCAGACCCAAATGGAGAGGGGCTGCTTGGGGGCCCCCTGGGGCCCCTTCAGGCCAGCTAGGTCTTTGGGTCCTGGCTCCTTCGCTTTGGGAGCAGTCGCTGGACGTTTGGCATGTTGGCCGCAGAGTGCTTCTCGGGCCGCGACCTGCAACCGGGCAGGTACCTCCCAGGTTCCCGGCCCAACGAAAGCCCCCAGACCCAAATGGAGAGGGGCTGCTTGGGGGCCCCCTGGGGCCCCTTCAGGCCAGCTAGGTCTTTGGGTCCTGGCTCCTTCGCTTTGGGAGCAGTCGCTGGACGTTTGGCATGTTGGCCGCAGAGTGCTTCTCGGGCCGCGACCTGCAACCGGGCAGGTACCTCCCAGGTTCCCGGCCCAACGAAAGCCCCCAGACCCAAATGGAGAGGGGCTGCTTGGGGGCCCCCTGGGGCCCCTTCAGGCCAGCTAGGTCTTTGGGTCCTGGCTCCTTCGCTTTGGGAGCAGTCGCTGGACGTTTGGCATGTTGGCCGGAGAGTGCTTCTCGGGCCGCGACCTGCAACCGGGCAGGTACCTCCCAGGTTCCCGGCCCAACGAAAGCCCCCAGACCCAAATGGAGAGGGGCTGCTTGGGGGCCCCCTGGGGCCCCTTCAGGCCAGCTAGGTCTTTGGGTCCTGGCTCCTTCGCTTTGGGAGCAGTCGCTGGACGTTTGGCATGTTGGCCGGAGAGTGCTTCTCGGGCCGCGACCTGCAACCGGGCAGGTACCTCCCAGGTTCCCGGCCCAACGAAAGCCCCCAGACCCAAATGGAGAGGGGCTGCTTGGGGGCCCCCTGGGGCCCCTTCAGGCCAGCTAGGTCTTTGGGTCCTGGCTCCTTCGCTTTGGGAGCAGTCGCTGGACGTTTGGCATGTTGGCCGCAGAGTGCTTCTCGGGCCGCGACCTGCAACCGGGCAGGTACCTCCCAGGTTCCCGGCCCAACGAAAGCCCCCAGACCCAAATGGAGAGGGGCTGCTTGGGGGCCCCCTGGGGCCCCTTCAGGCCAGCTAGGTCTTTGGGTCCTGGCTCCTTCGCTTTGGGAGCAGTCGCTGGACGTTTGGCATGTTGGCCGCAGAGTGCTTCTCGGGCCGCGACCTGCAACCGGGCAGGTACCTCCCAGGTTCCCGGCCCAACGAAAGCCCCCAGACCCAAATGGAGAGGGGCTGCTTGGGGGCCCCCTGGGGCCCCTTCAGGCCAGCTAGGTCTTTGGGTCCTGGCTCCTTCGCTTTGGGAGCAGTCGCTGGACGTTTGGCATGTTGGCCGCAGAGTGCTTCTCGGGCCGCGACCTGCAACCGGGCAGGTACCTCCCAGGTTCCCGGCCCAACGAAAGCCCCCAGACCCAAATGGAGAGGGGCTGCTTGGGGGCCCCCTGGGGCCCCTTCAGGCCAGCTAGGTCTTTGGGTCCTGGCTCCTTCGCTTTGGGAGCAGTCGCTGGACGTTTGGCATGTTGGCCGCAGAGTGCTTCTCGGGCCGCGACCTGCAACCGGGCAGGTACCTCCCAGGTTCCCGGCCCAACGAAAGCCCCCAGACCCAAATGGAGAGGGGCTGCTTGGGGGCCCCCTGGGGCCCCTTCAGGCCAGCTAGGTCTTTGGGTCCTGGCTCCTTCGCTTTGGGAGCAGTCGCTGGACGTTTGGCATGTTGGCCGCAGAGTGCTTCTCGGGCCGCGACCTGCAACCGGGCAGGTACCTCCCAGGTTCCCGGCCCAACGAAAGCCCCCAGACCCAAATGGAGAGGGGCTGCTTGGGGGCCCCCTGGGGCCCCTTCAGGCCAGCTAGGTCTTTGGGTCCTGGCTCCTTCGCTTTGGGAGCAGTCGCTGGACGTTTGGCATGTTGGCCGCAGAGTGCTTCTCGGGCCGCGACCTGCAACCGGGCAGGTACCTCCCAGGTTCCCGGCCCAACGAAAGCCCCCAGACCCAAATGGAGAGGGGCTGCTTGGGGGCCCCCTGGGGCCCCTTCAGGCCAGCTAGGTCTTTGGGTCCTGGCTCCTTCGCTTTGGGAGCAGTCGCTGGACGTTTGGCATGTTGGCCGGAGAGTGCTTCTCGGGCCGCGACCTGCAACCGGGCAGGTACCTCCCAGGTTCCCGGCCCAACGAAAGCCCCCAGACCCAAATGGAGAGGGGCTGCTTGGGGGCCCCCTGGGGCCCCTTCAGGCCAGCTAGGTCTTTGGGTCCTGGCTCCTTCGCTTTGGGAGCAGTCGCTGGACGTTTGGCATGTTGGCCGGAGAGTGCTTCTCGGGCCGCGACCTGCAACCGGGCAGGTACCTCCCAGGTTCCCGGCCCAACGAAAGCCCCAGACCCAAATGGAGAGGGGCTGCTTGGGGGCCCCCTGGGGCCCCTTCAGGCCAGCTAGGTCTTTGGGTCCTGGCTCCTTCGCTTTGGGAGCAGTCGCTGGACGTTTGGCATGTTGGCCGGAGAGTGCTTCTCGGGCCGCGACCTGCAACCGGGCAGGTACCTCCCAGGTTCCCGGCCCAACGAAAGCCCCCAGACCCAAATGGAGAGGGGCTGCTTGGGGGCCCCCTGGGGCCCCTTCAGGCCAGCTAGGTCTTTGGGTCCTGGCTCCTTCGCTTTGGGAGCAGTCGCTGGACGTTTGGCATGTTGGCCGCAGAGTGCTTCTCGGGCCGCGACCTGCAACCGGGCAGGTACCTCCCAGGTTCCCGGCCCAACGAAAGCCCCCAGACCCAAATGGAGAGGGGCTGCTTGGGGGCCCCCTGGGGCCCCTTCAGGCCAGCTAGGTCTTTGGGTCCTGGCTCCTTCGCTTTGGGAGCAGTCGCTGGACGTTTGGCATGTTGGCCGCAGAGTGCTTCTCGGGCCGCGACCTGCAACCGGGCAGGTACCTCCCAGGTTCCCGGCCCAACGAAAGCCCCCAGACCCAAATGGAGAGGGGCTGCTTGGGGGCCCCCTGGGGCCCCTTCAGGCCAGCTAGGTCTTTGGGTCCTGGCTCCTTCGCTTTGGGAGCAGTCGCTGGACGTTTGGCATGTTGGCCGCAGAGTGCTTCTCGGGCCGCGACCTGCAACCGGGCAGGTACCTCCCAGGTTCCCGGCCCAACGAAAGCCCCCAGACCCAAATGGAGAGGGGCTGCTTGGGGGCCCCCTGGGGCCCCTTCAGGCCAGCTAGGTCTTTGGGTCCTGGCTCCTTCGCTTTGGGAGCAGTCGCTGGACGTTTGGCATGTTGGCCGCAGAGTGCTTCTCGGGCCGCGACCTGCAACCGGGCAGGTACCTCCCAGGTTCCCGGCCCAACGAAAGCCCCCAGACCCAAATGGAGAGGGGCTGCTTGGGGGCCCCCTGGGGCCCCTTCAGGCCAGCTAGGTCTTTGGGTCCTGGCTCCTTCGCTTTGGGAGCAGTCGCTGGACGTTTGGCATGTTGGCCGCAGAGTGCTTCTCGGGCCGCGACCTGCAACCGGGCAGGTACCTCCCAGGTTCCCGGCCCAACGAAAGCCCCCAGACCCAAATGGAGAGGGGCTGCTTGGGGGCCCCCTGGGGCCCCTTCAGGCCAGCTAGGTCTTTGGGTCCTGGCTCCTTCGCTTTGGGAGCAGTCGCTGGACGTTTGGCATGTTGGCCGCAGAGTGCTTCTCGGGCCGCGACCTGCAACCGGGCAGGTACCTCCCAGGTTCCCGGCCCAACGAAAGCCCCCAGACCCAAATGGAGAGGGGCTGCTTGGGGGCCCCCTGGGGCCCCTTCAGGCCAGCTAGGTCTTTGGGTCCTGGCTCCTTCGCTTTGGGAGCAGTCGCTGGACGTTTGGCATGTTGGCCGCAGAGTGCTTCTCGGGCCGCGACCTGCAACCGGGCAGGTACCTCCCAGGTTCCCGGCCCAACGAAAGCCCCCAGACCCAAATGGAGAGGGGCTGCTTGGGGGCCCCCTGGGGCCCCTTCAGGCCAGCGCTAGGTCTTTGGGTCCTGGCTCCTTCGCTTTGGGAGCAGTCGCTGGACGTTTTGCATGTTGGCCGCAGAGTGCTTCTCGGGCCGCGACCTGCAACCGGGCAGGTACCTCCCAGGTTCCCGGCCCAACGAAAGCCCCCAGACCCAAATGGAGAGGGGCTGCTTGGGGGCCCCCTGGGGCCCCTTCAGGCCAGCTAGGTCTTTGGGTCCTGGCTCCTTCGCTTTGGGAGCAGTCGCTGGACGTTTGGGCATGTTGGCCGCAGAGTGCTTCTCGGGCCGCGACCTGCAACCGGGCAGGTACCTCCCAGGTTCCCGGCCCAACGAAAGCCCCCAGACCCAAATGGAGAGGGGCTGCTTGGGGGCCCCCTGGGGCCCCTTCAGGCCAGCTAGGTCTTTGGGTCCTGGCTCCTTCGCTTTGGGAGCAGTCGCTGGACGTTTGGCATGTTGGCCGGAGAGTGCTTCTCGGGCCGCGACCTGCAACCGGGCAGGTACCTCCCAGGTTCCCGGCCCTACGAAAGCCCCCAGACCCAAATGGAGAGGGGCTGCTTGGGGGCCCCCTGGGGCCCCTTCAGGCCAGCTAGGTCTTTGGGTCCTGGCTCCTTCGCTTTGGGAGCAGTCGCTGAACGTTTGGCATGTTGGCCGCAGAGTGCTTCTCGGGCCGCGACCTGCAACCGGGCAGGTACCTCCCAGGTTCCCGGCCCAACGAAAGCCCCCAGACCCAAATGGAGAGGGGCTGCTTGGGCGCCCCCTGGGGCCCCTTCAGGCCAGCTAGGTCTTTGGGTCCTGGCTCCTTCGCTTTGGGAGCAGTCGCTGGACGTTTGGCATGTTGGCCGCAGAGTGCTTCTCGGGCCGCGACCTGCAACCGGGCAGGTACCTCCCAGGTTCCCGGCCCAACGAAAGCCCCCAGACCCAAATGGAGAGGGGCTGCTTGGGGGCCCCCTGGGGCCCCTTCAGGCCAGCTAGGTCTTTGGGTCCTGGCTCCTTCGCTTTGGGAGCAGTCGCTGGACGTTTGGCATGTTGGCCGCAGAGTGCTTCTCGGGCCGCGACCTGCAACCGGGCAGGTAGCTCCCAGGTTCCCGGCCCAACGAAAGCCCCCAGACCCAAATGGAGAGGGCTGCTTGGGGGCCCCCTGGGGCCCCTTCAGGCCAGCTAGGTCTTTGGGTCCTGGCTCCTTCGCTTTGGGAGCAGTCGCTGGACGTTTGGCATGTTGGCCGCAGAGTGCTTCTCGGGCCGCGACCTGCAACCGGGCAGGTACCTCCCAGGTTCCCGGCCCAACGAAAGCCCCCAGACCCAAATGGAGAGGGGCTGCTTGGGGGCCCCCTGGGGCCCCTTCAGGCCAGCTAGGTCTTTGGGTCCTGGCTCCTTCGCTTTGGGAGCAGTCGCTGGACGTTTGGCATGTTGGCTGGAGAGTGCTTCTCGGGCCGCGACCTGCAACCGGGCAGGTACCTCCCAGGTTCCCGGCCCAACGAAAGCCCCCAGACCCAAATGGAGAGGGGCTGCTTGGGGGCCCCCTGGGGCCCCTTCAGGCCAGCTAGGTCTTTGGGTCCTGGCTCCTTCGCTTTGGGAGCAGTCGCTGGACGTTTGGCATGTTGGCCGGAGAGTGCTTCTCGGGCCGCGACCTGCAACCGGGCAGGTACCTCCCAGGTTCCCGGCCCAACGAAAGCTCCCAGACCCAAATGGAGAGGGGCTGCTTGGGGGCCCCCTGGGGCCCCTTCAGGCCAGCTAGGTCTTTGGGTCCTGGCTCCTTCGCTTTGGGAGCAGTCGCTGGACGTTTGGCATGTTGGCCGGAGAGTGCTTCTCGGGCCGCGACCTGCAACCGGGCAGGTACCTCCCAGGTTCCCGGCCCAACGAAAGCCCCCAGACCCAAATGGAGAGGGGCTGCTTGGGGGCCCCCTGGGGCCCCTTCAGGCCAGCTAGGTCTTTGGGTCCTGGCTCCTTCGCTTTGGGAGCAGTCGCTGGACGTTTGGCATGTTGGCCGCAGAGTGCTTCTCGGGCCGCGACCTGCAACCGGGCAGGTACCTCCCAGGTTCCCGGCCCAACGAAAGCCCCCAGACCCAAATGGAGAGGGGCTGCTTGGGGGCCCCCTGGGGCCCCTTCAGGCCAGCTAGGTCTTTGGGTCCTGGCTCCTTCGCTTTGGGAGCAGTCGCTGGACGTTTGGCATGTTGGCCGCAGAGTGCTTCTCGGGCCGCGACCTGCAACCGGGCAGGTACCTCCCAGGTTCCCGGCCCAACGAAAGCCCCCAGACCCAAATGGAGAGGGGCTGCTTGGGGGCCCCCTGGGGCCCCTTCAGGCCAGCTAGGTCTTTGGGTCCTGGCTCCTTCGCTTTGGGAGCAGTCGCTGGACGTTTGGCATGTTGGCCGCAGAGTGCTTCTCGGGCCGCGACCTGCAACCGGGCAGGTACCTCCCAGGTTCCCGGCCCAACGAAAGCTCCCAGACCCAAATGGAGAGGGGCTGCTTGGGGGCCCCCTGGGGCCCCTTCAGGCCAGCTAGGTCTTTGGGTCCTGGCTCCTTCGCTTTGGGAGCAGTCGCTGGACGTTTGGCATGTTGGCCGCAGAGTGCTTCTCGGGCCGCGACCTGCAACCGGGCAGGTACCTCCCAGGTTCCCGGCCCAACGAAAGCCCCCAGACCCAAATGGAGAGGGGCTGCTTGGGGGCCCCCTGGGGCCCCTTCAGGCCAGCTAGGTCTTTGGGTCCTGGCTCCTTCGCTTTGGGAGCAGTCGCTGGACGTTTGGCATGTTGGCCGCAGAGTGCTTCTCGGGCCGCGACCTGCAACCGGGCAGGTACCTCCCAGGTTCCCGGCCCAACGAAAGCCCCCAGACCCAAATGGAGAGGGGCTGCTTGGGGGCCCCCTGGGGCCCCTTCAGGCCAGCTAGGTCTTTGGGTCCTGGCTCCTTCGCTTTGGGAGCAGTCGCTGGACGTTTGGCATGTTGGCCGCAGAGTGCTTCTCGGGCCGCGACCTGCAACCGGGCAGGTACCTCCCAGGTTCCCGGCCCAACGAAAGCCCCCAGACCCAAATGGAGAGGGGCTGCTTGGGGGCCCCCTGGGGCCCCTTCAGGCCAGCTAGGTCTTTGGGTCCTGGCTCCTTCGCTTTGGGAGCAGTCGCTGGACGTTTGGCATGTTGGCCGGAGAGTGCTTCTAGGGCCGCGACCTGCAACCGGGCAGGTACCTCCCAGGTTCCCGGCCCAACGAAAGCCCCCAGACCCAAATGGAGAGGGGCTGCTTGGGGGCCCCCTGGGGCCCCTTCAGGCCAGCTAGGTCTTTGGGTCCTGGCTCCTTCGCTTTGGGAGCAGTCGCTGGACGTTTGGCATGTTGGCCGCAGAGTGCTTCTCGGGCCGCGACCTGCAACCGGGCAGGTACCTCCCAGGTTCCCGGCCCAACGAAAGCCCCCAGACCCAAATGGAGAGGGGCTGCTTGGGGGCCCCCTGGGGCCCCTTCAGGCCAGCTAGGTCTTTGGGTCCTGGCTCCTTCGCTTTGGGAGCAGTCGCTGGACGTTTGGCATGTTGGCCGCAGAGTGCTTCTCGGGCCGCGACCTGCAACCGGGCAGGTACCTCCCAGGTTCCCGGCCCAACGAAAGCCCCCAGACCCAAATGGAGAGGGGCTGCTTGGGGGCCCCCTGGGGCCCCTTCAGGCCAGCTAGGTCTTTGGGTCCTGGCTCCTTCGCTTTGGGAGCAGTCGCTGGACGTTTGGCATGTTGGCCGCAGAGTGCTTCTCGGGCCGCGACCTGCAACCGGGCAGGTACCTCCCAGGTTCCCGGCCCAACGAAAGCTCCCAGACCCAAATGGAGAGGGGCTGCTTGGGGGCCCCCTGGGGCCCCTTCAGGCCAGCTAGGTCTTTGGGTCCTGGCTCCTTCGCTTTGGGAGCAGTCGCTGGACGTTTGGGCATGTTGGCCGCAGAGTGCTTCTCGGGCCGCGACCTGCAACCGGGCAGGTACCTCCCAGGTTCCCGGCCCAACGAAAGCCCCCAGACCCAAATGGAGAGGGGCTGCTTGGGGGCCCCCTGGGGCCCCTTCAGGCCAGCTAGGTCTTTGGGTCCTGGCTCCTTCGCTTTGGGGGCAGTCGCTGGACGTTTGGCATGTTGGCCGGAGAGTGCTTCTCGGGCCGCGACCTGCAACCGGGCAGGTACCTCCCAGGTTCCCGGCCCAACGAAAGCCCCCAGACCCAACTGGAGAGGGGCTGCTTGGGGGCCCCCTGGGGCCCCTTCAGGCCAGCTAGGTCTTTGGGTCCTGGCTCCTTCGCTTTGGGAGCAGTCGCTGGACGTTTGGCATGTTGGCCGGAGAGTGCTTCTCGGGCCGCGACCTGCAACCGGGCAGGTACCTCCCAGGTTCCCGGCCCAACGAAAGCCCCCAGACCCAAATGGAGAGGGGCTGCTTGGGGGCCCCCTGGGGCCCCTTCAGGCCAGCTAGGTCTTTGGGTCCTGGCTCCTTCGCTTTGGGAGCAGTCGCTGGACGTTTGGCATGTTGGCCGCAGAGTGCTTCTCGGGCCGCGACCTGCAACCGGGCAGGTACCTCCCAGGTTCCCGGCCCAACGAAAGCCCCCAGACCCAAATGGAGAGGGGCTGCTTGGGGGCCCCCTGGGGCCCCTTCAGGCCAGCTAGGTCTTTGGGTCCTGGCTCCTTCGCTTTGGGAGCAGTCGCTGAACGTTTGGCATGTTGGCCGCAGAGTGCTTCTCGGGCCGCGACCTGCAACCGGGCAGGTACCTCCCAGGTTCCCGGCCCAACGAAAGCCCCCAGACCCAAATGGAGAGGGGCTGCTTGGGGGCCCCCTGGGGCCCCTTCAGGCCAGCTAGGTCTTTGGGTCCTGGCTCCTTCGCTTTGGGAGCAGTCGCTGGACGTTTGGGCATGTTGGCCGCAGAGTGCTTCTCGGGCCGCGACCTGCAACCGGGCAGGTACCTCCCAGGTTCCCGGCCCAACGAAAGCCCCCAGACCCAAATGGAGAGGGGCTGCTTGGGGGCCCCCTGGGGCCCCTTCAGGCCAGCTAGGTCTTTGGGTCCTGGCTCCTTCGCTTTGGGAGCAGTCGCTGGACGTTTGGCATGTTGGCCGGAGAGTGCTTCTCGGGCCGCGACCTGCAACCGGGCAGGTACCTCCCAGGTTCCCGGCCCAACGAAAGCCCCCAGACCCAAATGGAGAGGGGCTGCTTGGGGGCCCCCTGGGGCCCCTTCAGGCCAGCTAGGTCTTTGGGTCCTGGCTCCTTCGCTTTGGGAGCAGTCGCTGGACGTTTGGCATGTTGGCCGCAGAGTGCTTCTCGGGCCGCGACCTGCAACCGGGCAGGTACCTCCCAGGTTCCCGGCCCAACGAAAGCCCCCAGACCCAAATGGAGAGGGGCTGCTTGGGGGCCCCCTGGGGCCCCTTCAGGCCAGCTAGGTCTTTGGGTCCTGGCTCCTTCGCTTTGGGAGCAGTCGCTGAACGTTTGGCATGTTGGCCGCAGAGTGCTTCTCGGGCCGCGACCTGCAACCGGGCAGGTACCTCCCAGGTTCCCGGCCCAACGAAAGCCCCCAGACCCAAATGGAGAGGGGCTGCTTGGGGGCCCCCTGGGGCCCCTTCAGGCCAGCTAGGTCTTTGGGTCCTGGCTCCTTCGCTTTGGGAGCAGTCGCTGGACGTTTGGCATGTTGGCCGCAGAGTGCTTCTCGGGCCGCGACCTGCAACCGGGCAGGTACCTCCCAGGTTCCCGGCCCAACGAAAGCCCCCAGACCCAAATGGAGAGGGGCTGCTTGGGGGCCCCCTGGGGCCCCTTCAGGCCAGCTAGGTCTTTGGGTCCTGGCTCCTTCGCTTTGGGAGCAGTCGCTGGACGTTTGGCATGTTGGCCGCAGAGTGCTTCTCGGGCCGCGACCTGCAACCGGGCAGGTACCTCCCAGGTTCCCGGCCCAACGAAAGCCCCCAGACCCAAATGGAGAGGGGCTGCTTGGGGGCCCCCTGGGGCCCCTTCAGGCCAGCTAGGTCTTTGGGTCCTGGCTCCTTCGCTTTGGGAGCAGTCGCTGGACGTTTGGCATGTTGGCCGCAGAGTGCTTCTCGGGCCGCGACCTGCAACCGGGCAGGTACCTCCCAGGTTCCCGGCCCAACGAAAGCCCCCAGACCCAAATGGAGAGGGGCTGCTTGGGGGCCCCCTGGGGCCCCTTCAGGCCAGCTAGGTCTTTGGGTCCTGGCTCCTTCGCTTTGGGAGCAGTCGCTGGACGTTTGGCATGTTGGCCGCAGAGTGCTTCTCGGGCCGCGACCTGCAACCGGGCAGGTACCTCCCAGGTTCCCGGCCCAACGAAAGCCCCCAGACCCAAATGGAGAGGGGCTGCTTGGGGGCCCCCTGGGGCCCCTTCAGGCCAGCTAGGTCTTTGGGTCCTGGCTCCTTCGCTTTGGGAGCAGTCGCTGGACGTTTGGCATGTTGGCCGCAGAGTGCTTCTCGGGCCGCGACCTGCAACCGGGCAGGTACCTCCCAGGTTCCCGGCCCAACGAAAGCCCCCAGACCCAAATGGAGAGGGGCTGCTTGGGGGCCCCCTGGGGCCCCTTCAGGCCAGCTAGGTCTTTGGGTCCTGGCTCCTTCGCTTTGGGAGCAGTCGCTGGACGTTTGGCATGTTGGCCGCAGAGTGCTTCTCGGGCCGCGACCTGCAACCGGGCAGGTACCTCCCAGGTTCCCGGCCCAACGAAAGCCCCCAGACCCAAATGGAGAGGGGCTGCTTGGGGGCCCCCTGGGGCCCCTTCAGGCCAGCTAGGTCTTTGGGTCCTGGCTCCTTCGCTTTGGGAGCAGTCGCTGGACGTTTGGCATGTTGGCCGCAGAGTGCTTCTCGGGCCGCGACCTGCAACCGGGCAGGTACCTCCCAGGTTCCCGGCCCAACGAAAGCCCCCAGACCCAAATGGAGAGGGGCTGCTTGGGGGCCCCCTGGGGCCCCTTCAGGCCAGCTAGGTCTTTGGGTCCTGGCTCCTTCGCTTTGGGAGCAGTCGCTGGACGTTTGGCATGTTGGCCGCAGAGTGCTTCTCGGGCCGCGACCTGCAACCGGGCAGGTACCTCCCAGGTTCCCGGCCCAACGAAAGCCCCCAGACCCAAATGGAGAGGGGCTGCTTGGGGGCCCCCTGGGGCCCCTTCAGGCCAGCTAGGTCTTTGGGTCCTGGCTCCTTCGCTTTGGGAGCAGTCGCTGGACGTTTGGCATGTTGGCCGCAGAGTGCTTCTCGGGCCGCGACCTGCAACCGGGCAGGTACCTCCCAGGTTCCCGGCCCAACGAAAGCCCCCAGACCCAAATGGAGAGGGGCTGCTTGGGGGCCCCCTGGGGCCCCTTCAGGCCAGCTAGGTCTTTGGGTCCTGGCTCCTTCGCTTTGGGAGCAGTCGCTGGACGTTTGGCATGTTGGCCGCAGAGTGCTTCTCGGGCCGCGACCTGCAACCGGGCAGGTACCTCCCAGGTTCCCGGCCCAACGAAAGCCCCCAGACCCAAATGGAGAGGGGCTGCTTGGGGGCCCCCTGGGGCCCCTTCAGGCCAGCTAGGTCTTTGGGTCCTGGCTCCTTCGCTTTGGGAGCAGTCGCTGGACGTTTGGCATGTTGGCCGGAGAGTGCTTCTCGGGCCGCGACCTGCAACCGGGCAGGTAGCCTCCCAGGTTCCCGGCCCAACGAAAGCCCCCAGACCCAAATGGAGAGGGGCTGCTTGGGGGCCCCCTGGGGCCCCTTCAGGCCAGCTAGGTCTTTGGGTCCTGGCTCCTTCGCTTTGGGAGCAGTCGCTGGACGTTTGGCATGTTGGCCGCAGAGTGCTTCTCGGGCCGCGACCTGCAACCGGGCAGGTAGCTCCAGGTTCCCGGCCCAACGAAAGCCCCCAGACCCAAATGGAGAGGGGCTGCTTGGGGGCCCCCTGGGGCCCCTTCAGGCCAGCTAGGTCTTTGGGTCCTGGCTCCTTCGCTTTGGGAGCAGTCGCTGGACGTTTGGCATGTTGGCCGGAGAGTGCTTCTCGGGCCGCGACCTGCAACCGGGCAGGTACCTCCCAGGTTCCCGGCCCAACGAAAGCCCCCAGACCCAAATGGAGAGGGGCTGCTTGGGGGCCCCCTGGGGCCCCTTCAGGCCAGCTAGGTCTTTGGGTCCTGGCTCCTTCGCTTTGGGAGCAGTCGCTGGACGTTTGGCATGTTGGCCGGAGAGTGCTTCTCGGGCCGCGACCTGCAACCGGGCAGGTACCTCCCAGGTTCCCGGCCCAACGAAAGCCCCCAGACCCAAATGGAGAGGGGCTGCTTGGGGGCCCCCTGGGGCCCCTTCAGGCCAGCTAGGTCTTTGGGTCCTGGCTCCTTCGCTTTGGGAGCAGTCGCTGGACGTTTGGCATGTTGGCCGGAGAGTGCTTCTCGGGCCGCGACCTGCAACCGGGCAGGTACCTCCCAGGTTCCCGGCCCAACGAAAGCCCCCAGACCCAAATGGAGAGGGGCTGCTTGGGGGCCCCCTGGGGCCCCTTCAGGCCAGCTAGGTCTTTGGGTCCTGGCTCCTTCGCTTTGGGAGCAGTCGCTGGACGTTTGGCATGTTGGCCGGAGAGTGCTTCTCGGGCCGCGACCTGCAACCGGGCAGGTACCTCCCAGGTTCCCGGCCCAACGAAAGCCCCCAGACCCAAATGGAGAGGGGCTGCTTGGGGGCCCCCTGGGGCCCCTTCAGGCCAGCTAGGTCTTTGGGTCCTGGCTCCTTCGCTTTGGGAGCAGTCGCTGGACGTTTGGCATGTTGGCCGGAGAGTGCTTCTCGGGCCGCGACCTGCAACCGGGCAGGTACCTCCCAGGTTCCCGGCCCAACGAAAGCCCCCAGACCCAAATGGAGAGGGGCTGCTTGGGGGCCCCCTGGGGCCCCTTCAGGCCAGCTAGGTCTTTGGGTCCTGGCTCCTTCGCTTTGGGAGCAGTCGCTGGACGTTTGGCATGTTGGCCGGAGAGTGCTTCTCGGGCCGCGACCTGCAACCGGGCAGGTACCTCCCAGGTTCCCGGCCCAACGAAAGCCCCCAGACCCAAATGGAGAGGGGCTGCTTGGGGGCCCCCTGGGGCCCCTTCAGGCCAGCTAGGTCTTTGGGTCCTGGCTCCTTCGCTTTGGGAGCAGTCGCTGGACGTTTGGCATGTTGGCCGCAGAGTGCTTCTCGGGCCGCGACCTGCAACCGGGCAGGTACCTCCCAGGTTCCCGGCCCAACGAAAGCCCCCAGACCCAAATGGAGAGGGGCTGCTTGGGGGCCCCCTGGGGCCCCTTCAGGCCAGCTAGGTCTTTGGGTCCTGGCTCCTTCGCTTTGGGAGCAGTCGCTGAACGTTTGGCATGTTGGCCGCAGAGTGCTTCTCGGGCCGCGACCTGCAACCGGGCAGGTACCTC